>NC_068360.1:91038418-91115918 GCF_020536995.1 Dreissena polymorpha
CGCTTGCAGAAAATAATGCTTGTAAAAGCATGTTCACGGGACCTACTTTCTTGCTGGTAATGATAGTTCCATCAGGAACTATCTCTAAGTTTTACATGTAGTTGGGTTCCTTTTAAGTCTAAATAGTCCATAGAATTTTGTCCACTGATTCGAAACTCAATCGGAGTATTTTCCGACACTTGCGAGGATGGTCGTAATTCTTGATAGTAAACAATATCACATATCGTTACTATAAATAGTAACAAAATGACGTCGCGAGCGGGCCGTTATTCATATCCGGTGGGCCGATATAAATCATATCAGCCCGCTTAGCCGGGCCGATTTTTCATATCAGAATAGAATCGGATAGCGCGACGTCAACGACAACGACTGACGTAATCTATAGAAAAGATGGCATCGACGGAAAAAAACGCTAGAATCGTTAGCAAATCGTTTGCTGGATCTGGACGCAAAAATCCACCATACGGAGGCTATAGAGAGACAAAAAATAACAAATAAGGATACGTATGACTTTGTGGAAAGCAAAAAAAATGAGAACACGAAAAGAACAACACAATCGGATGTAAGGCAATCCCGCGAATGGCTAGCGGTCGAAGGGGAACCTTCCAATTTCGAAGAAACGGAGCCGGCGGCCTTAGATATGTGCCTGGCAAGATACTTCTTGAGCGTAAAAAATGCTTAAACGAAAAAAGACCTAGAGCCAGGCACTATAAAGGGCATTCAAGCAAGCATAAAAAGATATCTTAGTGACAACAATTATGATGTTGACATTATGTCGGATCACAGATTCAAACATTCCAGGAATGTTCTGCTAGACTTGAAAGAAATAGGTCTGGGCAACAAAGCCATGCGATCTGATCCATTCACTTCAGAAGAGATCGACATATTATACCATAACAGGCTCCTTGGTAAAGGTACGGACACTTTTCGTGTAAACAGCTGATTTCTGTCAGCTTTGTTTACTGTTGCATAACAACAAGGGAAGTCACTCTGATTTATGTATATTTCGCATCCTCCACATTTCGTACCCATGTAAAATATATCGTAATTGCAACGGTGTTGAGTGATTTCTACGCAGTTAATGGACATGAGAAACCATTTAATATTTTGATTTTGACAAAGACATTAAAAGCATTCATCATTATTTTTGAATTTCTCTTAAAGTGGTGGTCGACCAGATTGACGAAAAAGACAATTTCTAAAATACCGTATTGTTGTACTATTATTAATTTATATTGATTAAAATATTACGACTGCTATATTACATTACTGGGAAAAAGTTGTTAAGTTTTCATATTTTTCATATTTTCATATTTACTGAGTTCGTCTACCAGGTAATTTGGGGTGTTCTGTTGTTGTGGTTATATTGTGTGAAACTACGAGTAATTTTTATATAATGTATAAAATGCACCACTGATTGCCTGAGCATGGATGGCCGAGTGGTCTACACGGGAGACTTTTTACTCTAGGAATGCATGGGTCAGTGGTTCGAGCCCTGTTCAGGGTTACTTTTTTTCATTTTATTTTTGATTTTTTAATGGAGATTTTTAGATAAAAATGTTTAATTTATCAATTTAAAGCATTTAATGACGGTATTTTGTAACTTTTTCTTTTTTCGTCAATTTGGTTGACCGCCCCTTTAAACACATGCATTTACTAAACTATATCTTTGAAAAAAGGTACTCCGCTAACCTTCTTTATAATTGTTTTAGACACATACATATGCGTGTTATATGGTTCCAAATATTGTAGATAAGTATCATATAAAAGATCATCATCATACTTTCCAGAATCGCCCAAGTCCATTATCAACACATTCTGGGTGAACAACACACTGTACTTTGGCCTCAGAGGCAGACAAGAGCATATGAACATGCTTGGAGGGACCTGGAAATAAAGCAAGCCACAGATGGAACCAGGTATATAGAGTTCACGGAAAGAGCCACCAAGACCAGGAAGGGAGTGACAGATGATGCAAGGATGTTCAAACCCAAAATATTTGAACAGCCAGGTAGGAAATGAAGTTTATGTTGACATGGAAGTATTGATAGGTTCATAATTTTGTTCTATACATGTCTGTCATATGGCGAAGAAAGTTAAATTTTACCTAAAGTGCAGCAATAAATTGATTATTGAATCTGAATGTTTTCATCAAACTGACAATTCCATTGTTAAGTGTAATACATGTTGTTTACAAAATGTATTTAACATTATTCAATAGTATGATTTAAGACTCGGCATGGAACGACAGCTCTGCAGGGGCTTTGCTCAACAATATCTCCATCATAAATGCGTATTGACTACTGTTTCTAGAATCTTTATTATTATCCAGAATGATGGAAACATGGCATTAATGAAATGAAAACAGAATGAGTTTAAAATTAGCAATACAATATTCATTAAGTCATATTCCTCTAATTGAAAACACCTACAATTTTTTTTGCAGGAGATGAGAGGTGTCCAGTGAAACTCTATCTAGAATATGAAAGTCGACGCCCACTAACATATCTGCGTCCTGACAGTAGATTCTACCTCAGGCCGAACTATAAAGCACAATCTGATGGCGGATGCTGGTTCGTAGCTCAGCCTATCGGAAAGAACACACTTTGCCAGATAGCAAATACCATGAATGCAAGTGCTGGGTTTACAGGGAGACATGTGAACCACTCAGGTACAAAAACATTGGTGACCTCCCTTGTTAATGCTGGATGTGCACCCACAGAAGTGGTTCAGGTAACAGGCCATACAAATATAATGACACTGAACAGCTATCACAGCTTAACCATTGACCGGCAACACCAAATGGCCAATATGATTCACAAGAATTGTTCAAATTCAGCAAACAAAGCTTCATCTTTAAAAGAACCAGGACCTTCTGGAGATCATGATGATGACATGACTGATGCAGAAATCCTACAACTTTCCCAAGAAATGGACCCCGTTGTTGAGCAAACATTGAATAAAATAAATCAATATGAAAATGTACTTGACTTGCAGGTTGTGCATAGTCCAGGTGGCTCATTACCCATGCATCATCTAAAAAAAACAGGGCCAACTGTTTTCAAACTGCACATTCAATGGTGCAGTGAATGTGATTTTTAAGAATTAATATAATCATCTAAGATTTGTGACAGCATGATTCATATTTGTATTTTGATTGCATTTTCATTCTGCATATTGCATCATAAATATTAAAAGAGGAGAAGTATTTTTGTTAATTGTTGTAATCACATATATATATACTTCACTAAAATGGCCTTTCTCATTATATGTTATATTTTTATTTAAGTAATGTCTGATTCTTCAATGAAAAAAACCTTTAAAGCTGTTTAAAGATTTTTGCACAGAAAACTAGTACTGAAATATGATAAATATGTATGCTTCTTTTTGAATAGAACACCTAGGTTACATTATGTCAGAGTCTTATCAAATATATTTAATGAAAAAAAGCGATTGAATAAATGTTGTTTAGCACATTAGTGGTTCTATAGTGTTTGTTCCTGCTAATCAATATTTTATGATATGAAATATTAGCATTTATTGTATGTTATGTTATGAACATGGACTAAACTTAATTGCCTTTCTTGTTAAATTTGATGATATTGTTATGTATGTTGACAGTTTGTCACATTTTAATTTAAAAAAATCTAATTGTATGTTTATAAACATGTTTTCCCACGTAAAATGCTGAACAGACACAGTTTATAGTGTTTGTTACCTTTAAATTATACTTTATGATATTCAGAATTGCAATATGAGAACTTATTTGAATCATTATTATATGATGTCACGTTTGGTACAAATGTTATTGCCTTTCTTGTTAAATATGATATCTATTTTATGTTATTTTAAAATCTAAAAAACAAAAGAAATTAATAAACAATTTATTTTTATGTTCCATATTATGTTTGTTATAATGTTATACATAATGTAAAGTGTTTTCATCTGTCAATTAAAATAATAAATAACATTAAAATATATTGAAAAAGTCAAACATTCAACCCAAGGGGTTAAAAAGGCAATTTAAGTGTTTGCATATTTAATGCTGCACACAATATGAAAAAATAGAGGGAAAAAAAGTTCTGACAAAGTTCAGAAAAACAACTTATTAAAAATGCTTTAAAGCATCATGTGATTTGTAACTATGTATTAAACCAACTCCGCAGCATAAATTAATTTAGAGAACATTTGAGGTACTGTTTGTTTAATTATATTTTTACAATCCTCAATCACAAACAAAAACACACTTAATATGTTAAAAACCTGCAAATTCAATAGGGTTAGGGTTTCAATTTTGGCAGTGGCTAGCAATTTTAGAATGTATGTCAGATTAAGAAAAATACTTCATTCCAATGTTCAAATTCATAAGAAAGATATAAATTAATACATATCCCACATTATCAGAATATTATTGTTTGTCCAATGAAGGCTCATGAAGCATATCAGTAGGAAGTATACAAACCTTTGTATCGATACCCAGAAGTCTGTGTACAACTTTATGTAAATACATTGTAATCAATAGGAGGTTTTTGTGTTACGTCACAAAAGGGGTTTTCCGTTACTAAAAATAGATTGGCCGTCAACTTCTCGATCGCGGCCTATTACATTGTATCAGAGTAAAGGTCGTCGGAAGACTTAATACTTACAATTTCACAAAACAAAACTATAAATACCCGTATTTTTTTTTAAGTAAGACTTTAATAAATGATATTTCAAAAATTATAAAACATATAATACTTTGAATATTATTATAAGTGGTGTGGATGCGATAGTGTTATTTTTCATCAGAGATTGAAATTTAGTGTAAGGGGTGTATTGAATCAGTTATAAAACAAAGCCATTAAATAGCTCAAAACATTTGATTTTTCAATCTTGAAATGTAGTTTTAATTTCCTTTACATTGAATGAATTTTCGTTACGTTTACATTGAATGAAAATATTAATAATTTAAGCATTCCAATTGAAAATTACACCTGCATATTTTGCAAATTGAACTGTCTTTGCATGAACATGTATATTGAAAACTCTTCTATAGCGATCATGAGCGATACAAATCTAGCATTTTATGATACCATAAATCTACACATTTAATTTATTTTACGCAAGTATTTTATATCCGTGACCGTATATATTGACCAAACGCGATTGCTGGTTTTCATGTTGATGTTTCGAATACTGCAGTAACACACGATCTTTACACATTATAACAGAGTTTACATTTGCAGGTACCAGTTAAATACGTTAATTGTGTAGCAGTAAATTTGTAAAATATTTTAAAGGTATAGTGATTAAACACTTTATTGGTATGTTTAAACTGGCTTATATATATATATATATACTTAATAGTTCCTAGCTGTTATTCCATTTCGGACAAATGTCTATTTTTTTTTAAATATGTTCCAATATTTTATTAAAGCAACTGTTAAGTTTTTGACTTAATATGCTAAGAGATGACATGGAGGTATCATACATTGTGTGTAATGACCAGACACATGTGGTTTATGCAGAGACCCCATGCAGAGTCATACAAGTATAGGTCCCTGGGTTTATTCACGGAGTGTATGTAATCTAGAGTCCGTGGTTTATTACACACTGTTTTCTTAGTAAATTTCTGGACAGTATCCGATCATATCGAGATAATCGGTTTGTGATAAACAAGGGGGCAATTAAACACTGGGTTAAAATGCTGAAACAAAGAGTGTCAAAACTGGTGTGAACAATTAAATAAAGCATTTACATTTATCAAGAGGATTTAGTTAATCTGTAACAAGGTAAGTTTTTACAGACAAATAGGTTCAAATCAGTTTCTATATGTTGATTACATAAATTCAATTAATTTGTTGTTTGTTTTCGTCCTTATTTGTGTTCGTTCATTGGATTCAATTTAATCTGAAAGAATTTCAAGTTCTGAGTATTTTTTGTTCTTCAAAAGGGTCGCGAATATGATTGTAACCTTATCACGATGCGGTTCATCACATGCAAACAATAGCAGAATGGCCGCAGTTTTGACGGCCAAAATTTGAGCATGCGCAAACGTGACGTCATTATCGGAATCCCCAAAACCTCCTCTATATTTATCTGATAATAATAAATAAGGCTCATTATGTTTTATATATTAAGATGATAAAAAATTAAAAAAATAATATCATCAATATAAGCTGTAAACATAATCATTATTAGGATACTATTTCATATCAATTCCTTTGGTTAACATTTTATGATTATTAACTACTTTAAATTTTCAGCAAATTTCTCAAACCACGGACTCAATATACGCTCCTTGCTCAAACTGACAAAAACAACACGTTAACTTGTCAAAAGGTGAACATACCGAATACACTAACTGGAGCAATTTCCTTTATGAAGTCCAGACTATAATGACATACTATATTGATGAACGGTATTCCAATCGTGCCTGCTGATCGTTCGAGTGCTTGCTTGTAACCATCCTGTAACTCTACAATGGTTGCAAGCAAACAACTCGCGATGTTTCACAAATTTCAAAGCATCCATCTTGTCCTGTGATACATGCTGAATAGTCTCGTCAAGACGGCCACAAGTAAAACGGTTATGTTGAAATGGAAGCGATGAAATAAATAATTAGCCAACTTAGATAATATTTTTTGTTGTTTAAGAAAATGTGATATGTGATATAAACGATAACAAACGGCAGAGCTGGGCCGGACGTCTACAATCGGCCCGCTGCTGTCATAACGGCCCGAGGGCCAAAGGCCAAACAAAACATCACAAATAAAAACATTTTATCAATGAAAATAAAATAGCATGCCGCTAGTACGTGCAATGTTCTCACACAATTCCCTTTAATCGTTAACTTGACATTAACGAGCAACCAAATTGGTTGTTAATCAATTCCCTTTTATAAGCCATTTGAAACCCGGAGCATGATACACATGATAGTTTAATTGAAATTTACTAGCATCCATGGGGTAAGCGCCACGTGTGCTGTCTCGAATAAAAACCATTAAATTTCATGCTTATTTAGCGGTGCATTTACATCAGTTTAAAATCATTAAAATTCTCAGGCATTTTCCGGACCCTTATCGGACTATCTTTTCCCACAAATGATACATTAGTTTGACAATTTTCACTGGTATAATTGTTTACATTTGAGTCTGTCTGAGAGCTTCGTTCATTCATTTTTTATATGCGTTACATTTCGCCGATATTTGGTACCGTCAGCATCGGCACACACAATCACGCTGTTCCCGTTATTATTGATAACTGTGTACTTATCTGAACTGAACGGAGTGTCGAGTTTATTGTTTCTATTTTGCTTCAGAAGAACCTTGTCGCCTGGTACAATTTCGCTGTCTTTTGCATTTCGTTGCGCGTCAGAGTATAGTTTCCCTTTTCCCTTTTTCTCGGAATCACGATCACGTATTTCGCGCCAATACGTATTAATTTCAGGAACACATGTTCTTATCTTACGACCGAACAGAATCTCAGCATGTGACATACCCGTTACTGAATGGGGTGTGCTTCGATAACTTGACATTATCAGGTTATCATCGAGGGCTAATCGCCAATCACGATTTTGACTTTATGATATGCGTAATCGCTTTATTATTGAACGGTTCTGACGTTCAACCTCACCATTTGCTTGCAGCCACATGGGAGTATTTCGCTAATGTTCGATTCCTTGAGACTGCAAATAGTTTTCTAAATGCTCGAAAACAAAACTCCTGGCATTGTCTGTACGTACAGATACTGGCAAGCCATGCGTCAAAAACCATTTCCTCAATATTGACACTAGTTTTTCGCTTGTTATTACTTTGGTGACCTTAAGCTAAATATATCTACTGTAATAGTCGACAAAAACAAAAATGTAATCACCCGATGGTAATGGGCCTATTACGTCCGCGGCAATATCTTGCCATAGGGCACTTGGTAGCTCGGTTCTCGTCATCGGTTCGGGATGTGTTGACTGGCTTTCCAACTGACAGCCATAACACTTTGTACAGTAATTTTCAATTTCCTTATCGATACCCGGCCACCAAACTTTGGTCCTCAAGTTGCTTTTCATTAACACGATTCCCGGAAGACCTATATGACCTAAGTCTAATACGCGTTTGCGTAATTCTGGCAGGACAACGATTCGCGTACCCCTAAGTACTACGTAACCAATTACAACCAGTTCATCTTTGATATGTATGAACTGATTTTCCTCGTGTTTACTCCACGTCCCGTTCGTCACGCTTTCACGTAATCTGCTTAGCTCAGCATCACGAAATGATACCTCTTCTATTTCTCGAGTGGTCATAGCACTGGGTGTTGCTTCGCGCGCAACAAATTTAATGTATTCGTGGTCATCTACACTGTCTATTGTCCTAGAACTGTGCTTGAGCGGAAGTCGCGACAGTGCGTTTGCAATATTGTCTCGACCGCTCACATGTTTAACCGTAAATCGGTACGGTTGCAGCCAGAACCCATCGCTCAAGTCTAGCGCACGGTTTTGACCTTGGTCCGTAAATGTATACAAGTGGCTTGTGGTCAGTAAGAAGCTCGAACTCGATACCATAAAGCCATGGATGAAAAGGATATTATGCCCAAACTACGCTTAAACCCTCTTTTTCAATTTGTATCTCCTCTCAACATCAGTTAAGCTCCTACTGGCATAACTTATTACGCGATTTTCGCCGTTTTGAACCTGCACGAGCACAGCACCTAGTCCTACTGGACTCGCATCGACTATGACCTTTATCGGCGCGGTTTTTATCGTAATAACCCAATGTTTCGGCACATGCTAGCCTTCGTTTTAATTCTTTGAACGCGTCCTGTTGAGTCCGACCCCATATTAACACCATTTTCTTTCTTAACATATCATTTAACGGTGCGGAAATCGTAGACGGATTCGGAATGAATATTACGCAAAAATTCACTTAACCGAGGAAATTTCGAACCTCGCTCGCGTTTCGTGGCTCAGGCGCGTTTACTACAGCATCGACCTTGACCTGCGTTGACCCTATCCCTCTCTCAGACAGCCCATGACTTAAAACACTTACTTATTAATGTAAAATTGACATTTTTCATTGTTTAGTGTTAAACCTTTGTCTCTCAATACACATACTAGTAGCACATTATTTAAACACTTATCATGTTGTTCTTTCGTGGCAGTATGTACAATAATGTAATTGGCAATGCTATTAACACCCTCACAGCCTTGCAATGTTTGTTGCAAAATCATCTGGTACATTTCTGGAGCACATGTTATTCCAAACATTAAAAGTTTATACCTGTATAGTCCACTGTGTGTTGTAAACGTTGTGATTTCTCGCGATTCTGGGGACGGTTCAATTTGATGATATGCGTTGTTAATGTCCAGTTTGCTGAAATACTTGCTGTTATTCATTTCCTGCAACACTTCGTCCTCTGTTGGTATCGGATACCTAGTCCTTTGTATGGCTCTTTTTGCCTGCCTCATGTTAACACAAAGTCGAATGTCGCCATCATTCTTTGGTATTATGACGACATGGTATACTCACTTCAACGGTCCACTTACGGGTTCAATGACATCTGAGTCGAGTAGTTCTTTGATTTTAGCTTCCAACTTCTTTCGTAACTGATATGGCACACGTCTCGTCGGTTGCACTACAGGTTTTACAACCTGGTCAATGGGCACTTCAAGTTGATAACCTTCCAGTTCTCCAAGTCCCGTAAATAATTCGTTGTAAATATTAACAACATCTGATATTTCTGGAGTTTCCATTTGACGTACTACTTTAAGAACGCCAAATCGCATAGCTGTATCATAGCTTAATAACGACTGTCCAGATCCCTCAATGACAACAAATTCTGCATCATCTGCCGCTAAACCCTTGTAAACAATCGTTGACCAAAATACACCAGCAGTCTTCAGTGGTTCCTTAGATCCATAGGCATACAGTTCTGTTTCCTTGGCTTGTCCCTGCAATGTATGTCATTTCTTTTCAAGAACTCCCACGTTTTTCTATCTACAATGTTGCAGGTGGAACCGGAATCAATAATCGCTTTATTTGTACACCACCAAGTTTGACCATTATCGATGTTGTTGTCGGGTACTTATTTTGTACAGTAAACGTGAACTGTCCGTCCTCTGTTGTGTTCCCAACCTGACGCACAGTTGGCAGCTTCTTTTTCGACTTTTCACTCGATCCACATTTAATCGCAAAATGCCCTATCTTGCCACACTTATTGCAGTGCTTTCCACGCGCCGGACACGTGCTGTCTTTTGCAACATGACCCCGTTTCCCACAATTAAAACATTGAACGTCATTTTGTATACGATTTTTCCGTGTAAAAGTACCTTTTGTTGTTCGGTTTGTTGTTGTGTAAACCGACTGTGGGATTTGCTCTATGAACATTGCCTGATAGTCGGCATTTTCTAATGTTCTCGCAATAGAACGCAATTCTGTCAGGGTTAAATCACGTCCTTTTTGCAGAAGTTTTCATCTTAGCTGACTTAATATGCATTTTTCAATAACCTGATCTCTTATTTGTTTATCGGTGCTCTCAAATTCACACGTCTCTGCTTTCTGTCGCAACAGTGTTATATATTGATCGACGGATTCTGTCGGCGACTGATCTAACTTCCGGAACATATGTCTTTCATAAGGTACATTCGCTTGTGGCGCGAAAAGCTTGCCTAGCGCGTCGACGGCTCTAGCGTATACGTTTGCTCCCTGTCTTTCCGGCAAAGTATAGAATACATCTTGTACTTCCATGCCTGCCATTTGAAGTAATCATGCATGTTTACGGTCATTGTCTTTAATTCCTTTCTCGACAACATACAGCTCGAACGCTCGCTCGAAACCACCGTTTTCACTTTGCCACTAATCCCGACGGCTCACCATGCACATCGAATCGGGGCAAATAGTCGTTTTCTTTTTCCATCATTTTAGCACATTTAATTGAAAGTTTTATATCCTCGTCGCCAATTGAAGTGTTTCTTCTACAGAATACACTATTTATCACCATTAAAGGAACTCCATTTAGGGAACAAACACCATTGAAAGTTATACTGGTTTTATTTACATCCGTACTCGTCAAGCATACAAAACAGTCTCTTTGTCTGGTGTACATGCTATCAAAGAGCATTCATGCCGGACGCGTGTTCTGCGAGTAGGCGTGGCCAGTGCAAGCTACACCACACATATCATCAAAATACAAATCGCATACAAGCTCGTCGTCTTCCCATAAATCACTCATTTAACAATCATGATGTAATTGAGACGGATGGTCTATATAACGTCCATAACATTTGTTCTTTATCACACTACATTTAACTTATATCAATGTTTTCGTGTATAAAAAATCAAAGTAAGAGTTCATTAGTTTCACACATGTTTCAGGTTTAGTAATGTGATTCAACGGAATCTGTCCGCTAGTTTCAAAGTGGGATGACATGATTCCTTGTCTATCGTTCTGAGTAGAATGTAATGTAACCATTGTAATTCAATATATATCCTAGTTATGTTCCCGCTCAAATATTTAAATTTTAAATGTTTCAGGATGCAGACGTGACCGCCCTGGGCTCCACAACAGTTCAGATACAGACACTTGTCTTGACTTGTATAAGCAATCATGCGTATAAATAAACAATGTGGTGAATTGATTTTGTGTTGTTCAATAACGTTATCATCTGTTTTCCACTGACTAAGTCTTAGTGAACACGAAATACATTGCACATTATCACCTCTACCAATATAATACATCAGCGGAAGTTAACTAATATGTGTTCGGTAGTAATTGTAAAGGCCAAGCGTCTAACGTATCAAGTTTGTTGCTGTAATATTTCAGATCTGATGCATCAAATGTCAGGCCTTCAATCTCCATGTTTTAAAAAAGAAATCATGAATGTTGTTATCAAGAAGTGAAGCTAGCGACAAAACACTTTCTTTTAAATCACATAACGATAACAACTGATAAAATTATAATCAAATGATGGATGAATGCTTTTTCAAATGTACATACAACCTTTTGCGTTTTAATTTCAAATTGATTGTGTATTCTACAAAACAACAAAAAAAATTCTTTAATGTAGGATGCCACTGCACACTTTCAAATCCATTTAATAATTGTAAGCTTTCTTCCGTAAACATCAGTTGCGCTTGTGCCATAGTCAATAACACTCTTCAAATACATTCAAAAATATATAGGTTTCGCACACAAAAAAGCGCTAAATCATTTAAATCGTTTGCATGCCAATAATGTTGTTCAATGCCGCTCGCTTTTCAAAAACATTAAAAAATATATCGAGTACGTTAAACGCGCCTAATCGAGTGTGCGTTGATAATGTAGAATCGCTTCTAATACCAAGAAGTCACGAACAACTGGCAGGTGAATTACACGCTCATTTCATCGAAAACAATAAACACCGATTTATAACCATACCCTTAAGCAAATATATGCATAACATGCACCAGGTGAAAACCAATAACTCACACCCTTGCAACTGGACTATCGATCGATTTGACCACAACTTGACCGGCAACTCACGAGCACCCTAAAGCACCTCACAAGATTGATGCGAGTTTCTTGTTCTCTACCTACTGATATGTTCACTGACAATTTTGACATGACTGTTAAGAAAAGATTTTATGTAGAAAGTGGTCACACACCTTAAACATTAAAATTAAAATGATGACCTGAAGTAAATACTGACGTCCTTAAATTTCGCTCAGAAATAATAGTTAAAAATAAGATATAACAAGAAAATACTCAGTTGTGATCTTTACATCTACGCATGATTCGGAACATTAACGAAGTCTTCAGGGTAAAGCGTATCAAACTTAATCTCTTCAAATTTAACACCTTTTCTAAGGTTTTTTTTTATGCAAAAGAACATTTTACTTTGATAAGGCGGTATTCGACGATAGACTCGTGTTTTTTTTTATTTCACCGTAAAGCATGGCATTTGAGGTAGACATTTGGTTCTTTGTGTGTTTGAAGGGCCACACCACCACTTGATATGTATGCTCAGAAACTTCGAAGTTGTGCAGCGTATTATGGTGTAAGAGTTCGGTAAATGTCTGTGATATTTTTCTTTAAATGTTAAAACCTACACAACTTCCGTGAAGTTATCGTCATGGTGTATTTTGTTCCAAAATATATTCTGTTTACAAATTGTACTGCTCTCGTGGTGTTTGTCAGTGAATACTCGCCGCGAAATCAAATCACGAGTTGCGTTTTGTTTGCATCCATATCTAAAAGAAATTCTGTAAAATGCCGAGAAACCCTCGTCAGTGTTCTATCTTTAGATACCCGACGTCGCCTGGTAAAACACTTCACCCTAAACCCAAAAGAAAGGCTATAACACAAATTGAAAAAGACTGTTAGACATCTGGTCCCAATTTGCTGTCATTTGATATAAAATGTTACAATTACAATTAAATTTAAATAGTGTTTATGGCGTGTGATTAAACGATATGTACTTGAGAAAAAACCATTAATTCGCAAGTTTATATTATCTTACATTAACAAAAGACTTTCAAAATATGTCGACAGACATTGAAATGAATTGCGCTTATTTGTTCGTTTCTAACACATATAAATGAATCACGAATTTGCTTCTTGGGTTGTTCAAAATAATAAGTCTCGCCCTTCACATGTACTTCACTTAACTGTAACATCATGGTTTTATATCTATATAAAATATTGTCGAACGAACTTTCAAAACTTTATAGATAATAAATCTCAAAGGTATGCGTACAAACGACGGTTAAAATAAAGTGGATGGTCGGTCAGTGACATAATCATAGGAAATCGTGTAATCTAGATGCGAGTAGTCACAAACGTCATTCTTTTGTATGCTTGTCCAGTCATTACACGGAAGAAAGGTAACATACTAAGGAGCAACGGCTGTCGTTGGTTATACCGTTCGTATTCAATGAATTTTAAATTGCTCGTTTTGGTACAATATAAACACATATCCATTTCAACTATATATAATTAAACCGAAAATAATTATATTAATAAACATTGACAATATAGTGAACGAATCGTCGTTATATGGAACCCACATTACATTTATATAGATTCAATTTTAATTTTAATGTGCGTATTGTATTTATTTGTGAGTTGAACCAATGTTGTTTTATAATGAAACAACTGTCGATATATTTAACCAACAAACATTGTATTAATCGGACATACTTACAAATGAAATAGTTCTCGTTTGTTTATGGATGGATGGAAAAAGAACATACTTACAGATAAGAATACTGAAAAAAAAACATTGTAAATAAGATTGAAGAAATAATAACGCATAGCTTATACATGCACATGCATACACATCAATGTTATTTTTCTTCTGTTTGTGTTGTTGTTTGTGTTCATTTTTATGTTGAAACATCGATTCACGATTGGCAATTTTCCGATTAAACGGTGTAAGATGTATTTATCATTTTTTTCAGTTTTCACAATGCTTATTATAAACATATAAAAGCTACAATGTGTCAAACCTATGGCTCTTATCTACCGATATGAAACTTTTAGTAATATCCATATAATAAGTAACATAATTTGTTTGAAATTTATGTTTTGTTCTATGATTTGTTCTTCCTGTAATTTGTACAAAGCGAAAATATGCACATAATTATTACAAACGTGTTTGTTTGTAATTATACATATTTGATACATCAACATGCCCTGGTAATTATCGTGGCAATATAGTGCTTATCAGATTGTGTTCGGTTTAAGCTAATCACAGGACAACAAACTAGAACGCTGACATATGTATGATAACGCAAGGAGTACGGACGCTTTTGTTCTACTTTATTTGTTCATATTTAAGGCATTGTCAAACATTATAAGTGATACATAAGTGTAATGTAATTATGAAATCTCCTTGCTTAAACATGAATACATAGAGGATATTTGTTCATGTCAGTGTAAGATCGTTTGTTATTTTACGAGTGATCATAGAAAATAGATTTTCACGAGTGGCGCAGCCACGAGTGAAAATATTATTTTTCTACGATCACGAGTGAAATAACAAACGATCTTACACTGACATGAACATATGTTTTGTTTCATGTATGCCCCTTTTTCAATAAAATAATTAACAGCTGTTTCCCTTTTGCTGAAAAGTTACCCTTCCTCGGATTTTCTCCCGTGGCGTGCCTCAATAGATTGATATGACGTCATTTTGTTGACGAAATTACGTCATTCTTCCATGGAAATTCTTCAGTTGAACTCTTTTACAATGTAAATACACGGTAAAAAAAGCATAAAACTAAAAGAAAACGTGTTGGATTCGGTGGAATATCGATTATGTTTCACTCGTGATCATAGGAAAAATATAAACAAGGATATAGACAAGGGAAGTACATCTTGATATGATAATCTCAAAATAGAAAAAGGAATTCCGAAAATGTGTTCTTTTCATCGGTGAAAATTGTTATCTTCACTGCTGTTAGAGCTATTTCATTGCATAAATGTCATATTTTATCATTAGGTATACAAGAAATCTTCCTCTTCTTATTATCATCTATTTATTAGGAAAAAAACAGTGTTAAAATTGTTCTCACAAACTTTTAATACATACACAATTAAAATTCAGACCCATGTTCCGTCGGCTGTCAGACAATTCACCCCTTGGACAATTCACCCCCAGAATTTGATTTCCTTGGACAATTCACCCCCAAGGACAATTTACCCCCAAGACAATTCACCCCCATATTTTTATATGAGATTTTATTGTCATTTGCTTTTGTCATATTTGAAAATAAGTTGTGAGCAGATGTTTTGGGTTTATAATTTTGATTTTGCAGCACAATTTTGACGTGAAAATAATAAATGTAGTATGTAAATGAAAGATGACATTGTGATTTTTGTCAAATGCAATTCAACCAATGTATTTTTAATAAACTGTGTTACAACATATACAATTCAAATAAATTAAGTATTGTGTATAATATTTGTGCATTTGTTTTTAATAATATTAATAGGTTACTATTTTATTATTAGTACTTTTTCAAATAATGACGTCGATTCATTTGTTTCATTGAATTCTTAGAATTTTACATTATCACAATTACTTATTTATTCATGTTATTTAGGATAATTAATTTAAAAAAATACAATGGTTTAATTTATAAGAAAGCCTTTATTAACGAAAGGAAATTTAATCTGGTTGGGAGCGTGCCGTTAATGGGTATTACAATCAAGCATTCTCACACCTGATGAGGCTTTATCAAAGTGTCAAAACAGATTAATCAAAGTGTCAAAACAGTTTAACAAAGACTTCAGTTACACACATTGACAAATAATTATGTTGGGCTGGGCAATTCTAATACCTGGTAATACCTTTATTAAACAAATGCCATTTTTGTTCACCTGATATGTTGATTATTGTTTTTATTTAAAGGGGCCTTTTCACGTTTTGGTAAATTGACAAAATTGAAAAATGTTCTGAAATGTATATTTTACAAATATTGTACTCAATTCAAGTCCACTTCAACCATACAGTATGTTAACTCATTTCATACTACAGCCTTATCTTCGTCTCTGCTCTAAGCAACCCCTATCAGTAATAGCCTTATCTCTAACACTAGATAAAAAGTACCCTCATCAGCTCTGAATGCCTGACAGATTATATGTTTATTGTTACCTTTAGTGATGTGAAAAAGGTTGTTTTAGGTGTTGTTACTTTGTAGAGTGATTATGTGACAATTATGTTATTATTATATTTCCCATTTAAAAATCAATATAGTAACATTATGGAAATTTCGAAATCTTGCATAACTTATCAAATAAAAAACATTGGATTACTTCCAAATAATCTATTCAATACCATTATTACTTACATATACACTTTTTACAAATATAAACTGTTTTAATTAATAAAAACATAATTGAATACGACAAAAACACACAATTAATGATTAAATTTCATAAAAACAATAATAAGATATTGTTAATAAAAAAACAACATTGATAGATAAAAAGCACACTTATGTATCAATTTCAAGTAATTTTATGGAAAAAAAGAAAGACATTCTGAGAACAATTTTATATGCTTTTTTTAGAACTTTATAAAACATAAATAGAATACAAATAACTATCCTTAGAAAACAGTTAACAAACATAAAAAGAAAACAAAACAATATCTGGGGGTGAATTGTCCAGGGAGCAGGGGTGAATTGTCTAGGGGGTGAATTGTCTTCTGGGGATGAATTGTCTTGGGGGTGAATTGTCCCGCTTCCGTTCCGTCTCTCAACCGTTTTTTTGTGTAGAAAGTTAAGTTGTTATTCGTCCTGTTTCTGTGACAGAAATTGAATAAAATCAAAATATCGATACTTTTTTAACGTTATCCGAAGGGAATAAATATCAAGCGGGATACAATATTTTTTTCTTATTTTTAGTGTTGGAAACAAACATGAATGTCTTGTTGAAAAACAATAGTCAGTGAACATTATAGCGCACTAACTAGAACCAGATCTCTTAATCGGAAGCAAGCAAATTATTTGAATTGATATCCCCCGCAAATGTGATTATGTACATGTATGGGTGCACATCCCTTGTTAAACGGTATAATCCTGATAAAAAATAGTTATGTCATTGTGTAGGGTAATTGTGTTTATGCATTGAAATTCTCCTCATTGATATCTATACACCATTGAAGTTTCACATTGAAATCTTGCAGCGTATGAGATATAGAATTAAGAAAGTGTACGGTTATGGTTCTTTATTGATATATTTAACCAATTAAGTTAGATGTTGAAATTGTGTACGGTATCTGAGATATTTCCCTGAAGAATTACATCATACAAAAAACAACAAGCAAATTCGTTGAATTGATATCCCCCGCCTAATAAATTTTGTGTATGGATGGGTGTAGAACTTAAGTATGGTAGAATCCTTACCAAATTAAGCATATTTAATCAAAATGTGTGATTTTGACCTTTGTGTGTGACTTTGACCATGACGATAGCAACCTGGATCTTATATTTGACACTCAGTTAGATAATGGAGAACAATTGTGGACAGTTATTACAGAATCCCTTGATGCATTTTAAAGGAATGGCTAAATAATGAATAATTCATAAAATGTCAGAACAAAATGTCAGATCAAAACTGAAATGAAGCAAGGAAAGAACATGTCAATAACTGCTGTAGATGTTGCTCATCAGAATGACACAGAAACTGTTTTATCGCGATTTTTATTATATTTGCAAGGATACGGTTGATATCAAAGGAGTAAACAATTGGTTTTGATGCTTTTAAACATGCATATAATGTTAAAATGTTATAATAACTCTGTTCAACTTTCTGCTGTAACTTTCTGTGCAGTAAATCAATGCTATGACATAAGAGTAACAATGCATGAGGGTTTAGTGAAGTCATTTAATTCCAACCAACTCAATAGGAAGAGCATAGTGTATGCTAAAACAACAAGTCGTGATTGGGCTGTCAACGTAAACGTTCACTATGAGTGCATCAAGCTATTTGATATTTATTGTTAACGAATTTGTAAGATATAAATTTGGAATTGTAATTGCACTCTGTTCATGTATCCCTAAAACTAAATGTGTTTTTATTTTTTAACAATGAACATGCAGTACACATACATATAGTTGATTTATTGTATAGGGTTTATTCACCACAAACTATTTTAAATCCCAATACCTTATTTCTCAACCGCCTGAGCTTGTTATCCCATACATGTATGTTCATGAAACTTTATATATATATATATATATATATATATATATATATATATATATATATATATATATATATATATATATATATATATATATATATATATATATATATATATATATATATATATATATAAATATATATATACAAATGTGTACATATATGCAGTTATAAATTGATGCGGTACATTTATAAGAAGTATTTTACGGATTGGTACGCTACGATTTTAAATGTACATTAGAAAGAACAAAACTGTAGTGAAATAAATAAAACTTTAATTGATCACGTAGACGTTACTCGAGAGTCGATATTTGATCAATGAATCGCATATGCTGGTAACACGTGCTGTTGTGAATTCTTTTGACATGCATATGATTTCTTTACTCAAACAACAATAGTGCGTGTATGTGCGTAGGCACTAGGAGATTAAAGAATTGTATAACACTATCATTTGCACACTTGATATTTGTTCAATAACGAAGGGCACTATGGTTTCAATGAATAACATAATACATGACGAATCGATCTAAACGGAATTAAGAATTTTGTTATGAAACAAATTTAATCCACTAGGGTATAATCTTAAAAGTACATTATAAACTCTTTATAACGTTTAAGTCGGTTGTTGTCGAAGTTTCAGTTGAATACTGTCAATTGATTTCAAATGATGTGTAAATATTATTTTATTATCACTAAACAATAACAAGTGAAAACAAAACGAATTATGATAATACTATTTATTGACACAATATTTAAAGCGATAAAAATTTCATGGCAGACATTTTAGGAATCTTCACAAGGCGATGATGTTTGTTTACATTTTCAAAGTTTCTTAAAGCATTCTGTATGTAGAGGATAGAAATCACAAAACAAACATACTGACAAGACAGTTTCGTTTATAACAAAGCACTTAACAGTTGCAATTCAGAGGTTAATGATGCGTCTGTTACGCTTTATTATTTAGTAAAGCCCAAATTGGAAATGTCGCAGGTAGAGTTCTTTCCGGAAAACAGCGGGTGTTGAATCACTAACATAGGAGCAACGTTTTAGCATGTAAACAAGTCATTTCAAATACGTGACCAAACACTTACACAAAAAGAGAGTCATCGTGGCCCTTCATCTTCCAACTGAAAATATTGTGTTAGTAGAGTGATCTTAGCAAGGAAGTTGTTTAACGTTTTACTAAGGACACTAACAAAATACTGAATACCACCAGGTGAGACCACATAGATCTAATAGCACTTAAATGATTGGGATAAATTCGGTGGGAGTCCACTATATGCTGCTACATAGAAAATAGAAAACACATGGGCAATGCTGTTTTAGAAGAGGTGTTTTTTACGTGTTCAATGCAAACATTTGAGGAAAGCGAGAAACCATAGGACCATTTGGACCAAAGGGGCATGAAATCATAGGACGAGCAACATTTGGACCAAAGGGGCATGATTTGAATAAACTTGGTAGATGACTTGCTACTTAACGAATACCACGTACCAGGGTCTTGCGGTTTCAGATTATTTTTTACTATATACATAAACGGGAAAGCAAGTTACCCGCAGTTTTGACTCCCAAAGGCATGATTTTAAGAAACTTAGTAGATGATCACTATATGATGTTACACAACAAGTACAAAAAGAAATTTGTTATGGTTCCATCAAAAATGTATATAGTTTCCCCTTGTGACCTACATTTATCGTGGACCGGAACGATCAAAACTGTTAAAGAGGGTTACCCCCTGTAAAATTTCATGAAAATCTGCCCAGCGGTTATGGATATTTCGTTTGCAGCACATTGTAGAAGAAACACGACATACCCCGGACAGCACACCACGGACAACACAGGACGGACAGAACTTTACGGATAACACACGACGGACAACACGCGACGGACAACACATGTCGGACAGCACACGACGTACAGCACACAACGGACAACACACGACGGACAAAACAGGACGGACAACAAACGACAGACAGCACACGACGGATAACACAGGACGGATAACACACGAAGGGCAACACACGAAGGTCAACACAGGGCGGACAACACACGAGGGACAACAGGAGACGGACAACCGGGGACGGACAACACACGACGGAAAGCACACGACGGACAGCACAAGACGGGCAACACAAGACGGACAACACACGACGACTGATACCTAAGTGACACCCTACAGAATAGCCCACCATTATTTCCACGCGCGAAGGTAAGCTTAAACATTTTACATATATATAGAAAGCATGTTTTACCGCAATAAAAACAGTTAATAAACTCAGAACTTCACATATACAAACATACATGTACATACGCCTAGAAAAATCATGCTGTACCATAATCATAACTTAATGAAAGACATACACACATATACACACAAACATGTACACCTATTTTTTAAATTATCTTATACTGCAATGAAAACTTATTTGGGTGAACAGTTCATTTAAGCCAATACCCAAAATATACAAACCTACATGTACACATGTCAAGGGAAATCATGCTATTTCAAAACTATCAGTTGATTTAAGCAATACACAAACATACATGTACACCTGTATAGAGAAATCATGTTATAACACAGCAAAGTATTGCAGTTAAGCCAATGTTCACAAGTACAAACATTCATGTAAATGTGTTTAGAAAAAACATTTTATATCACAATGATTATTTAGCAAAAGTCACACAAAAACACCCCTATTATGGAAAAACATATAATACAAAAACGAAAATAGCTCACTTATCACTTAAGCTATTGTTAACCTAAAAACATGCATGTACATATGCGTAAAAATCATTTTACATAATGATTATCTGTTAATAAAATCTATACACAAACACACATGTTTATAAAAATCATGTTATGGCACGGCGAAAACATGTAATGTATGCCAATGTCCACATGTAAAAAAATTCATGTGAATATGTCTAAACAAATCATGTTATGTCACTATCATCTATTATCCTGGTGAAACCTTCTACCAGTGAATTAAGCTTTTGTCCTCAAATATACATTTTTTTAAATAAATGAATCAAAGAAACCATATCAGATTGACGTAAATGTACCCTTTTCATGCATAAATAAATTTTCTGTTTGTTTATGCATTTTTGCTTAGATATTGACTACATTCTACACTTGGTCAACATTCATTTTATTTGTTCTGATGGTACCGTCTACAAAGTTTTAATGATAACCGATTTGGATGGTTACTGGAATAAACTTCAGTTTTGACTTTAGCTTAACAGACAAGAGTAAATGTTTGATGAACAAAATTTATAGTGGTTTACATGTTATTTCATGTATTAATGCATAATGTACCAAACTTAAAACCATTTCGTACTTATTCCTTAAATAACATATCAAAAGAAGTTTATATTTTGACCATAATATCATATTTCGTAAAAATAATTGTACCATACTATAATTATAAAAGCCATTATTGATCTTTTCCACGAAATATGCCATGTGAAAATATTGGTAACCAATTAAACCAAACATAAGAAGTAAAAGAGCAGATATATGAAATGTTTGTGACTACATTGGTATATGGTACCCACTGGGCAGATATATGAAATGTTTGTGACTACATTGGTATATGGTACCCACTGGTAGACAGTACTCTTACTATAACGTGTTCACCTGTTTAGGTCAAGCATGTTATACTACAATGAAAAAAGCTAATTTAAACCGATGTCAACCTGAACAAGTCAACATGTACATATATCTAAGAAAATCATTTTATATCATGCATATCAGTTAATAAAAGCTATAAACAAAACGTATATACAACAAGTAAGAGAAGTCATGTAATACCGCACGCAAAGCAGTTGATTTTAATCGCAATCCATACGATAAAATCCGATAAATTGTAACCAAGTGTTATTTCTGATCAACGTCAATACCGTTAATAACACTGTCTTTCGTTCATCTGAGGACAACGTGGCTACATTCTGAATACTTTATAAATATTCGTGTCGGAAACTAAAGGATTGATAACCAAGAACTAAATTGCTATACCGGTGGTATTGATTTTACCACTTTAACGTACGTGTACAGTCTGGAAAACTGTCACAAACTGCTAATAAATTTGGAGATAATGTTTATACTCGGAATGTTTTCTTATTAACGGAACGTATCGACTTTATTGTTTCTAAGCACAACAATGATTTAAAGCAATACATATTCACACTTTTCAAGTTTTAAATTTATCAATTATCAGTGGATTTTAATTTCGTGCCGACAAAAAAAGACACCAAAATACCACAATGTCAATACATCTCGGTACACCTTTTATCACCAGTGCCCACGCAAATAGCGGCACGTAACGTACATATCATTCCTAACGAGTTCACTACCACTACTTGTTCCCGCGCCCGACAAAAGCATCACTGGATATTTGTTTATAAAAATAAAAATAAATATTTTGCTGAACGTTAAAAAACCCGAAACCTATATGATAAGCGACTCTCTAGTAAACACTTGTAATAAATGAAAATCATATATTAGAAATATGATTTTATGTTATATTTGTGTGTCGGAATTTTACATTCACTGAAGTCTGGATGAAATATGGATTCTTATTGGATCTATGATTTGAATCAATGCACATGAAGTCATTCGATTTGGCGCCATATTGTTGTGTTTTGATAAGTTGTCATTCACATGCGCGTATAAATACCCGTTGTAGAAAGCTGGGCGGTGTGTAGATATAGTTCTCAATTATAAATCTCAAAAACAAGACTTTGAAAAAGTGATATAATTATAAAAAAAAGTTTTTTATCGTAAATCGTCGAACAACTCATGATTAAAAGTATAGGTATGAACGTTATCATATCACCCGAGCCTCGCACTCGTGATTTAATTCATCCGCATCTATTCTCCCGAAAACAAATCATTTTTACTTAAATGTGCTGGTCTCTGATAAGCCCGTGCGGACTGCAAAGGTTTTTCTTTGACGACACTTTACTCACATGCATAAAACACATTTTTCATTGAGAACGGCTCATATATGTGAGATTCCTAAGTTGAATGTTGTTTCACTCTAACGTTTAAGGCGAACGTTCATATCATATTCACTTTTCATCGAGCTTCCCGAGTGATATTTTTACATTAAATGTATACTTTCAATGCCTATTTTAACAAATAATTGAGTCTGTATAAGTGTAATTATTCTATGGGAAATATAAAATATCAGGTAAGCTCACAAACGTTCTAGGATGCTGTTGAAATAGGAAAAAGGAAGAAAGCTAGACCAATCTGGAAGTATTTTCAACTATATACCTAAATAAAGATAGAACCTCAATCAAATACACGTTTTACATTTAAATCACAGTGTAATATTCCATTTAAATTTGCTAGATTATATTTAATTGTACTTCTTTTTAAACGAATGCATTGACTGCAAAGTTTTAAACAAAATAAAAATTGCAAACAAGCCATAACACATCCATATATCGCCAAAACAATATAAGAAATTATGAAGTTCACAGACTACAGACCAGTAGTAATGATCTGAGCATGACACATCATTATATGAACAATCATGATCATATTCCCATTCGGCGATTACACAAAGTTCATTGGGAACGCTTGGTTCGCCTGTAACCCAAGGAACGTACTCCACGTTTGTGTTACTATATTCACTTCTGATAATGCGTGTTCCTTTTTCCTTTTTAACGCCCAACCAGAAAGAGTGCATGTCTGCTAGAATATGTATACATATAAACAATGAGTCAGCGATACACCAATGATCTCTATATTTTTTTTACTTCCTATGTTTACATCCTCAGAGCGTTTCCGATTGATAATTATACATTAAATGTTTACTTTGAATGCCTATTTCAACAAAATAATTGAGTCTTCATAAGTGTACTTATTCTTTCGGGAATATCAAATATCAGGAAAGTTCACAAACGGTCAAGGATGCTTTGAAAATAGGAAATGGGAAGAAAGCTAGACCAATCTTGGGATATTTTCAAACAAATTTACTTTATAAAAGTAAGGCCTCAATCAAATTCACGTTTAACATTTAAATCACTCTGTGTAATATTCCAATTAAATTTGCTAAATTATATTTAATTTTACTTCTTTTTATACGAATACCATGGATGCAAGGTGTTAAACAAAATAAAAATGGCAGAAAAGCAAAATCAGGCCGATATATAGCCATATCAATATAATCAATTATGAAGTTTACAGACTACAGAACATTTGTGATCGTTTGTGCATGGCACATCATTATATGCCCAACCATATCGCTTGTCGGCGCAAACACAACGGTCATCGGGAGAGTTTGGTTCGCCATGAGTCCAAGAAACGTACGGCACGTTTGTGTTACTATATACACTGCTGATTGTGTCTGTTCCTTCCTTTTTAACGCCCAACCAGAAAGATTGTATGTCTGCAAGAATATGTATACATATAAACAAAGAGTCAGCGATACACCAATGATTTCAATATTTATATACTTTCCATGCTAACATCATAAGAGCGTTATATTTTATTTAATGCAACAAAACATTGTATATAAATTCTATTGTAATTCAATGCCACAGCCAAACATGCCCTCGTTCACATTTTGATGAAAAAGTAATTTAGTTATAACAACTAAGAAATTATATCAAGCAATTCATTGTATGTGGCATTTTACAAATTAAACACAAATATAAATAACTATGTTATAAAAATTTAAAATCGGTGAGGCATTGATGACTGGTGAAAAAACAAACTACAACTGTTATAAATGATATCAACTGGTGTAATAATACACCATTTCATTGGTTGAATTTTCCATTCAATCTGTGCCCTGAATCGAACTGATGTCTCATTGATTATGATGCGTTCGGTCATCCTGTTTTATTTTATAAACACTTTGTCAAGCGACCGAGTTTTTTTTAATACAAAGTTTGATTTAAGTAAACGAATATAGAAGAGATCAAAATAAGAAGCATACAACATCAAACAAACAAAACATGTCATTCCATATAAGTAAGATTTATTAACAAAAAGGTAAACGCTGTGGCTCATAATTGTTTCTACGCTTAAATTTTGATATGAGATGTTTATAAAACCTAAGAAACAAGATAATTAATCATTTAACATTCGGAATTTGCTTACCGGTCCAAATCATACTCTGTTTAAAAGGTAAAAACAACCGCATTTACATTATATTGAAATTAATTCATAGTATATGATTGATTACGAGTTGATATTTCTCAATATAATGCAATATTGTAGGATATAATTTTCTCTTTGATAAAGTCCCTTGTACCGTGAACATATATAAAATAGTAATGTAGTTACCTGCAAAAGATGATGCCTGGCTCTTCACCCAAGCGTGTTCTTTCTCGTCATCGATTATGATCACGTGACCACCACACTCCTCACAAGATCTCTATTACAAAACGTAAACAGTAAGTTAGAAACCTCAACATAAATGTTAATATGCTATTAAATATATATCATGCATTTTCTTATAACAACTTGTGTGTCTTGGCCATACCTAAATGATATTATAAACACGTAGTGGCGTTTATATTTTTGATATGTTACGTTAGTGCCAGAAATTAAACATTCGGGTTCTGCTGATAACAGAAATGTACTGTTTCGACTGATATGGTTGCAATTTTACAAGCGATGTACATGAACGAACAGAAATATAGCATGCTTGTTGAGTTAAGTAGGGTCATGCGCATGTTCTAAGCAATATGTTTATGTATATACATACACGACGTACACAAGAAACTCCTATGTACAAACTTAGGGAATTCGGGCACGTATTTTCATAGTTTCAGTATACATCGGCGATTGTTTTTGAAGAAATGAGTCACGGTCTGAGAAAACTGGGCTTAATGCATATGCGTTAAGTGTCATCCGAGATAAGCCTGTCCGCACAGGCTAATCAGGGACGACAATTTCCGCTTTAATGGTATTTTTAGTTTCAAGGAAGTCCCTCCTTACCGAAAATCAAGTTTAGGCGGAAAGTGTCGTCCCTGATTAGCTTGTGCGGACTGCACAGGCTAATGTGGGACGACACTTTACGCACCTCAAAACAAGACTCAAATATTCAAAAGTTATTTAGTACATTCAAGCTATATTGTATATTTCAGAATGGAATAACGCTCCAAATATTGCACCTTTTAAATACAGTTTCGCAATTACATGGCTAAGAATTAAGGAAATTATATTATTTCGTTTAAATCGTTTATTTACTATCAAATGTGCGTGCTTGCTGTTTTTTATGTTGAAAATTGTTTGGAACTTACCCTAGCAACGTTGAAATCCTTTTCCGTTGACTTAGTGAACAGGTAGTAGGAATCTTTCCAGTGTAAATCTTTATTAAAATCTTCTACAAAAGAACAGCTCCCTGCAAAAAATAAAAATGCTTCGATTGTCGACCAAGTAACGGATACACACGTATATGTCTAAACAAATAAATAAATAAAAAAATAAACAAATAAATAAATGCATAAATAAATAAATAGATAAATAAATGAATAAATAAATACATACATGGAATAACTAGATTACATAGATATGAAAACTAGACTAGAAAACACAATTGATATGAATACAAAATAAACAATTTTGACTTCAAAACTAGATAAATTCAATTTCATTACACATTTGATCTGCGATATTACTCACTTCACACATCTGAACGATACTGTCAACTACATGGCACAACTGAATAGCACTGTCAACTTCATGGCCCATCTGAATATCACTGTCAACTACATGACACATCTGATCAGCTCTTTCAAATACATGACACAACTGAACAGCTCTGTCGTCAACAACATTACACATCTGAACAATAGCGTCAACTAGATGACACATCCGAACAGCACTGCCAACAACGTGACACATCTGAACAGCACTGTCAACAACATGACACAAATGTACAGCAATGTCATCTACATGACACATGTAAACAGCAGTTTCAACTACATTACACATCGGAACAACATTCTCAAATACATGACACATCTGAACAGCACTTTAAACTACATGACACAACTTGAACAGCACTATAAACTACATGACAAATCTTAAGAGAACTTTCAACTACGTGACACATCTGAACAGCATTGTAAACTACATGACACATCTGAACAAAAGCGTCAACTACATGACACATCTGAACAACATAGAAAACTACATGACACATCTATACAGCTCTGTCGTCAACAACATAACACATCTGTACAATAGCGTCAACTTCATTACACATCCGAACAGCACTGTTAACAATATGACACATCTGAACAGCACTGTCAACAACATGACACATCTTAACAGCAATGTCAACTACATGACATATCTGAACAGCATTGTCAAATACATGACACATCTGAACAGCACTATAAACTGCATGACATATCTGAAGAGAACTTTCAACTACATGACGCATCTGAACAGCATTGTACACTACATGACACATCTGAACAAAAGCGTCAACTACATGACACATCTGAACAGCTCTGTCGTCAACAACATTACACATCTGTACAATAGCGTCAACTTCATGACACATCCGAACAGCACTGTTAACAATATGACACATCTGAACAGCACTGTCAACAGCATGACACATATGTAAAGCACTTTCAACTACATGACACATCTTAACAGCAATCTCAACTACATGACATATCTGAACAGCACTATAAACAATATGACATGTCTGAACAGCACTATAAACTTCTTGACTTCGCTGAAGAGCATTTTCAACTACATGACACATCTGAATAGCACTATAAACTACATGACATATCTGAACAGTACTTTCAACTACATGATAAATCTAAACAGAAACTACATGACAAATCTAAACAGCTCAATAAACTACATGTCACATCTGAACAGCAATGTCAACTACGTGACACATCTAAACAACACTGTCAACTACATGAAACATCTGAACCACATATCAAAACAAATCATTGCCTTATTAGACCAGATACAAAAATATTCATAGTAACACATTTTGACTTATATATTTAATGTTACCGCAGTCCCATTCTTGTGATAGAATATGGAAAAAAGAATCTACAAGTCTAACTTAATCATACGATCAGTGTTACTTCTTCAGACGCAAAAAGGAATTGAACTTTAAATATATTTAATAAAGTAGTATGTGCCGGAACACATATTTTGATATAAAAAATACCTGAACGTGATTTGTTGATTTTTTGGATATTGTGAAATTATTTCTATATTTCCAAAAGAATCTCATTGAAACTTATGGATATCCCTCCGATTGTGCGCTTTGTAAATGTATGTGTTTTTTTTAAAGTAGCTTAAACAAGAAACTGATAAAATAACTGTTTGACATATCAACATACGATGTGTTTAAAGAAGTTGCAGCCTATATTTATAGTAAAAAAGCGTGTTCGTGACAAGACCAATGCTCTCATGTTTCAGTCGGTTTCTAAATTCAATTATTTAAAGGGCCTTTTCACGTTTCGGTAAATTGACAAATAAAAAAAATGTTTCAGATTCGCAAATTTTCTATGTAGTTATGATATTTGTGAGGAGACTGTAAAACTGAACATTTACCATGCTTTAAAATGTCCATTATATGCATCTTTGGACGATTTAAAAACCTAAAAATTATAAAGCGTTGCAACGCGAAACGGTTGAATAATTTGGAAAGTTTTGTTGTTGTTAAAGTTTGAGATACTACGAAAATTGCTTATATATAGTATACAATTCATCATAAATGGTATGAGCGAGGATGGCCGAATGGTCTCAGCGATAGACTTTCTTTCCAGGGTCCAGTGGTTCGAGCCCCGTTCAGAGTTACATTTTAACTTTCTTTTATTGTATTATTGTTTTTTTAATGGAGCTTTTAAGATCCAATATTAACATTTATCAATTTAAAACATTTAATGACAATTTTCAATACAAGCCAAAATCTGTGAAAAGGCCCCTTTAAGCAAAACATTACTATCACATACTTTAAAACATAACTTTTATTCTTAGAACGTATTAATTTACCCATATAGAAAATACCAATGTTAATCTACATTTGCAAAACCATATATAATGCTTTAAACTGTTGCCCATTTCAATCATCAATACTTCTCAATAATTCTCAGTAAATCATAAATATATTAAGATTTTTAAATTTTTTACACATGAATGCGTATTCAAATGTTATCAATCAAGTGAATATGTAACACAATAATAATATTTTTATCGTTCTACAAAACGTTTATCAAGTTAACGACACTGTACTGTACGTTACCAGAGTGTGATATTTGCTACGATGTTTTATAGCCCTTAATTATGGAGGATTAAATTCGGATCATTGCCTTCTAGAATAACGCGACTTTATGTCCAATGTTAGTGTCTGTGGGTTTTAATCTCTGATACAGTTCTTAATTTTTTATCTGACCTGGTCAAGTCTATCCGATGGATGAGTAATGATACATGTTTAAGATATGTTCGTTAAAGTAAATCGTTACGAAAGGATACGATTAAGGATGCAATGCGATTTCAACACATCACATATAGTTATGTAAATCTCATCTACCGGGTAATTCTTTCTTCACGCACTTCGTAAATCGAAAAAAAATGCAACTATTTAATGATTCGTGAAAATTTGCACAATCAATTAAATGTCAAATAATGAAAACCACGTGACATATCCGAACATCATCACGCATATCAATAACACTGTCAACTACAAGACACATCTTAAAAGTAATGTCTACTAAATCGCGCATTTGACCAGCAATATCAACCACACCTTACATCGGATCATCAATATCAACAACACCTTACATCTGACAGGCACTATTAATCACATCTTAAATCTTACCAGTAATATGAACCACATTCTACATCTCACCAGCAATATCAAACACACCTTACATCTGAACGTCAATATGAACCACATCTTACATCTGACAAGCACGTTCAACCAAATCTTACATCTGACCAGCACTATTAACCACATCTTACATCTGACCAGCAATATCAACCATACCTTACATCTGACAAGCAATATCAACCAAATCTTACATCTGACCAGCAATATCAACAACATCTTACATCTGACCAGCAATATCAACCATACCTTACTTCTGACCAGCAATATCAACCACACCTTAAATCTGAACAGCAATATCAACCACATATTGCATCTGACCAGCAGTATAAATCACATCTTACATCTGACCAGCAATGCCAACCACGTCTTATATCTGACCAGCAATATCAACCACACCTTACATCTGACCGGCAATGCCAACCACGTCTTACATCTGACCGGCAATATCAACCACATCTTACATCTGACCAGAAATATCAACCAAACCTTATATCAGACCAGCAATATCAACCACATCTTACATCTGACAGGCAATGTTAACCACATCTTACATCTGACCAGCAATATCAACCACTTCAAGCATCTCACCAGCAATATCAACCACATCTTACATCTGGCCAGCAATATCAACCACACCTTACATCTGACCAGCGATATCAAACACACCTTACATTTGACCAGCAATATTAGGCACATCTTACATCTAGCCAGCAATATCCACCACATCTTACATCTGACCAGCAATATCAACCACACCTTACATCTGACAAGCGATATCAGCCACAGCTTTCAACTGAACAGCAGTATTAACCACACCTTACATCTGACCAGCAATATCAACCACATCTTACATCTGACCAGCAATATTAACAACATCTTACATCTGACCAGCAATATATACCACATCTTACACCTGACAAGCTATATGAACCACGGCTTACATCTGACCAGCAATATCAACCACACCTTACATCTGAACAGCAATATCAAACATATCTTACATCTGACAAGCGATATCAACCACATCTTACATCTGACCAGCAATATCAACCACAGCTTACATCTGAACAGCAATATCAACCACACCTTACATCTGACCAGCGATATCAACCACACCTTACATCTGACCAGCAATATCAACCACACCTTAATCTGACCAGCAATATGTACCACACCTTACATCTGACAAGCAAAATCAACCACATCTTACATCAGAGCAGCAAAATCAGCCACATCTTACATCTGACAAGCAATATCAACCACATCTAACATCTGCCCAGCAATATAAACCACATCTTACATCTGACCAGCAATATCAACCATATCTTACATCTGACCAGCAATATCAACCACACCTTACATCTGATCGGCAATACCAACCGCATCTTCCATCTGCCCAGCATTATCAACCACATCTTACATCTGACTAGCAATATCAACCATATCTTACATCTGACTAGCAATATCAATCACATCATACATCTGACCAGCAATATCAATCACATCTTACATCTGACAAGCAATATCAACCACACCTTACATCTGACCAGAAATATCAACCAAACCTTACATCTGGCCAGCAATATCAACCACATCTTACATCAGACCAGCAATATTAACCACATCTTACATCTGACCAGCAATATCAACCACACATTTCATCTGACCGGCAATATCAACCACATCTTACATCAGACCAGCAATATCAACCACACCTTACATCTGACTGGCAATATCAACCAAATCTTATATCCGACGAGTAATATCAACAACGCCTTGCATCTGAACAGCAATATCATCCACCCCTTACATCTGACAATCGATATCACCCCCATCATACATTTGACCAACAATATCAAACACACCTTATATCTGACAAGCAATATCAACGATATCTTACATCTGACCAGCAATATCAACCACAACTTACATCTGACCGACAATATCAACCACATCTTACATCTGAGCAGCAATATCAACCACACCTTACATCTTACCAGCAATATCAACCACATCTTACATCTGACCTGCAATATCAACCTCATTTTACATCGGCAATATCAACTAAACCTTACATCTGACCAGAAGTATCAATCACATCATACATCTGACCAGCTATATCAACCACACCTTACATTTGAACAGCAATATCAACCACATCTTACAGCTGACCAGCAATGTCAATAACATCCTACATCTGACAAGCAATATCAACCACATCTTACATCTGACCATTAATATCAACCACACATTACATCGAACCATCAATATAAGCCCAATATTACATCTGACCGGCTATATCAGCCACACCTTTCATCTGACCAGCAATATCAACCACATATTACATCTAATCGGCAATATCAACCACATCTTACATCTGACCAGCAATATCAACCACACCTTACATCTGACCAGCAATATCAACCAAATCTTACATTTGATAAGCATTATCAACCAATCCTTACATCTGACCGGCAATATGAACCACTCCTCACAATTGAAAAGAAATATCAACCACACCTTACATATGACAAGCGATATAAACCACATCTTACATCTGACAAGCAATTTCAACCACATCTTACGTCAGACTAGCAATATGAACCACACCTTACATCTGCCTAGCAATATCAACAACACCTTACATCGGGCCATTAATATCAACCACATCTTACATCTGACCAGCAATATCAACCACATATTACATCTGACCAGAAATATCAACCACAACTTACATCTGACCAGTATTATCAACCACATCTACCTCAAGACCAGCAATATCAAACACACCTTATATCTGACCAGCAATATCAACCACATCTTACATCAGACCAGCAATATCAACCACTCCTTACATCTGACCAACAATATCTATCAAAAATCACATTGGACCAGCATTATCAACCACATCTTACATCTGACCAGCAATATCAACCACATTTAACATCTGACTAGCAATATCAATCAAACCTTACATCTTACTAGCAATATCAACCACATCTTACATCAGACCAGCAATATTAACCATACCTTACATCTGACCAGCAATATCAACCACACCTTACAGCTGACCAGCAATATCAACCACATTTTACATCTGAAGATCAATATCAATCACACCTTACATCTGACCAGCAATATCAACCACATCTTACATCTGACCAGCGATATTAACCACATCTTACATCCGACCGGCAATATTTACCACACCTTACATCTGACCAGCAATATCAACCACATCTTAATTCACCGGCATTATCAGCCACACCTTTCACCTGACCAGCAATATGAACCACATTTTACATCTGACCGGCACTATTAACCACACCTTACATCTTACCAGCAATATCAACCATATCTTACATCTGATCGGTAATATTAGCCACACTTTACCACACTTTACATCTTACCAGCAATATCAACCACACCTTACATCTGACCGGCAATATGAACCAAATTTTACATCCGAACAACACTATCATTAACATCATACACCTGAGCAGTAATGCCATCTGTATCATGCATCTGAACAGATATGTCAATAAAATTGCTCATTTGAACAGCAATGTCAAAACATCAAACACATCCACACACAAATTGTCAGCTAAATCAGTCATCTCTTTATTAATGTGAAGTAAATCGAACATGTGACAAGCAATGTCGCTTGAATTACACATCTGAATAGTAATGTCAACCACATCACGAACATTAACAGCAAACATGTCAACTAGTCTCTCATCTGAACATGAATGTCCAACCCTGAAGGTCTAATCAAACCAAATTAGAAGTCAAAGATGTTGTGTACATAATAAGGTACATAATTATATTCAATTAATAAATTTAATATTCACTAAGTACATATTTTCATCGAAGAGTTGATAAATGATAATACAAACTTTTCGTGTTCAATATTAAATATGGCATTAGTTTTCACTTCTCATACCTGGAATACACTTCGTTATTTCCGTCCAGTTTCCCTTTGTACATTTGCTGACTGTTTTTGCTGGGTCAAGGGGACTGTAGCCTTCGTTGCAAGTCAAATTTCTAGTGGCATTTTCATAAATAGAGTCTCCGACCACCGTGCCATGGTTTTTGTTCTCAAACTGAGGGCATACTACAAAATAACGGTTTCAAACAATATAATATGTATATAATTAACTTAGTGTACTTAAAATATTAAAACAAATTGATGACAAAATAAATCAGTACGTATATAGCTACAAAGCTTTTCAAAAAAAATGTTGCCGTAAAAAAACAATGGCACTTATATTCTCAGGCATTCATAACACCACTATGCATGTTTAATTAAATATTGTTATGAACTGAAATTGTTTTTTGACACAATATATTATTTAATTTCATTAACAAATTGGTTTCGTATGTTTGTTAATAGCAACAACAAGTGGTTCTAACATCCTGTCACTGATGAAATCGACATATTGAATGTCTTTAACATTGACACGGTTTACCATTCCTATATCTTCAGTATATCTCTTCCTCTTTCTTACTGTGTTTATAATCTTTCAATAAACATACATGTTTTAACTGCAGTGTCCTAATATTACCAAAGTGTCAAATGTTCTCCTTTAAATTGTCTAACGTTACGTTTTAACTATAACAAACCTTATCTCTGTTCATGTACAAAGCGAACGAATGCAGCAAAACATTTACAATTTTTATATTTTGTATTTTCTGTAAGCATCATATACATTTTGAATATGTTTATCACCAGTTTTGTTTTATATAACTGAACTAAGCATGGTAACGAATCCTTAGCTCATATTGGAAATATACCATTTTCCTTATTCGAATCTGAACGAATATTCGATATACAAAACCCCTAGATCAAATCTCTAAATTTTGAACGTCAGTAAATATTTATATTTTTCGTTTCTTCTTTTCCTAAACGAAAAAGTCGTATTGTCTAAATCAGTTTTTCAAAACAAATATAATTGTGTTTTCAATAGTAATATAAGATAGCCATGTTTATTACCGGTTATCATAGTTTTAAAGTAGTACATACATGCCTTATTTTTAATAACAATTGACAATTAAACAGGATACTGTGTTATTTTTGTCATTCATATACATTAACTAACTTAACAATCAAGTTATGATTTTGAAATGAATTACACGTGTACTTCGTTGAAACCGAGGGTAGCATCGAATTCGGCCGCAAATTTAAGAGAGCTTTCGAAATAAAAAACAGATTAATCAACTGATTATACTCTTTTTATTTAAGCCACATTAACACTCAAAATCAACGATTATTCGTAAAATAAAATAAAGCCATTAAAAATGACTATTCTTTATAGCAATAGCCAAAATGCAAACGCTAGATGTGGTCTGGTAACTTAAGTTTAACGAGATACAAAATGCACGTGTTTATTCTTTGCGTCACGATTCCATGTTTATGTCCTGCGACGATATTCGAACATTAACGAGCGAACGCGAGATTTGCTTCGGACACGTCACGAGAACTACCAATCTCGTGCACGACGGTTACATTACATTCACCTCTGTGTTGGGCTCAGAACGGACTATTGTTATGAAAGCGTCTCATTTATGTCATGATCAGTCCAAGCGTTCATCATTGAGGTTACAGAATACTAAACAATCTCTTGCACGACGGTTACATTGCATTCACTGCATTAAAGAAAACCATCTCATACCATGATATCTTATATCAGTCTTAATTAATTATTATAAAATTGATATGGGTTTTTTATGTTAAGAAACCAACATACATACACACGTCGAAGCAATTCCTAACGTCACTCAAAAAATATGTTCAATTGCTTACATTTTTGAAGTGCGTGGAATGATTCCATCTGCCTAAATGGGCAATAAATTAGTTCCAACGAGTTGCATTAAAACTCGCAAGTTTTTACACGATTTATCGTACATTTAAAAGTCATATTTCTTAATTTAATGCATGCGATCTTAATTATCCAATCAAATATACGTTGAATGCGTTTGTTCGGTTTTATCTATTTTATAGACAAAATGGAGGGCTGAGCCTTTCGCAGAGTTGTATGTGAGAGCAAGGAACGACAACTCTGCGTGGAGATTGGAGAACTACGTCGTGTTTCCGAAACTGCCCGTAGCTGATCTAGCGTTAGCTCGTCAATGTTCGGATATCGTAGTTTTGATACAGGCGCACAACCGAAATGTTTATAAAAGGAGTATAATCAGAGAATTATTTATTATTTAATATCTTTTATGATAATAACAGTTAGCATATATGTGTTTAACTCCGAAAAACAAAATTATTAAAAGAAGTTATCATGGGTAGGATGCACGATAAAGTTGACACTGATGAAATATAAGCGACTGTGGAATGGTGGGGAGAATACAATTCCGTTTGAAGTATGAAGTATACATCCGGAGCAAACTCGAACATGTAGTAAATTCGGTCAATCATTGGACGGTCCCGAGGTACAAATAATTTCAACTGAATGGATGATATTTTTTATATTATTTTGTTCTATACTTGAATACTTTGAAATAACTATTTGGTAATGTGTAGGAATTTAATCGATTGCCATCGTTTTAAAAACTGTATTATGTATATACACTTTGCCAATGCATGCTAGTATTTACAAAACACATAGTTATACATACGATTTTACAAATTAAATACAATTGCCATTTACACCGGATAGTAATTTATTGAACTAAATTCAATTGAAATCATGCATATATACATATATCAATTGCTCAATGTCTTCATGTTAACTGACCTTGAACACAAGTGGTCACGTTCGTCCAGCGCCCGTTCTGACATTGACTGGTCACATTGTTTAGATCGAGCGGTAGGTAGCCCTGGTTACATTCCAGCCTGCGTCTATCACCTTCCATGTGCATGTTTCCGAGGATCACTCCGTTGCTCTTTGCCGCCTTATCGAATGGTGGACACACTGAGACAAGTATGGCGTATTTAAATTCAGAACCAAAAGAAGGAAATGAGACTAACGTATGTACATTTGAAATGCAACGCCTCAACACATCGTATGATGTACTTATTTTAAACTGTCGACTGTTCTTGTAAACGGTTATGGAGTCGAGTTCACTGAACTTGTATTACTGATCAACAAATAAATTAGATATTTTAGCTACACCAATTAACGCATTTAAATTTACGAATAAAAGGTTACCAAATTAGTGATATTGTAACAATTAATGCACCGTTGGTTGAAAGTTGTTTGATTGGATGTTATTAAATAACTATTTCTGTAAAGTTTCATTTGTGATAATACATATTGACTGCCTACCTGAAGACATTTTTTTGTTCACTGATTGGCTAAAACTTTTCTTTTATAAAACAACACGAAAACAATATAACTATTTATCTTATGTAAATTACTTGTTTAATAACAAGCCTCGCTCTGTGAAAAGGTGGTTTAATGCATGTGCGTTAAGTGTCGTCATATATTACCCTGTGCAGTCAAAACGAAACTGTCCGCTTTTATTGTATCTTTCGTTAAAGGTAAGTCTATTCTTAGCAAACATCTAGTTGAAGCGGAAAGTGTCATCCCTGATTAGCCTGTGCGGACTGCACAGGCTAATCTGGGACGACACTTTACGCACATGTATTAAACCCCTTTTTCACAGAGCATGGCTCATATATACCATCTGTACGGCACTTTTCTGGAGTTTCTGAAGTGAAGTCACATGTTAGCAGCAGCGATGTAGAATTATATGGACACTGCTTGTCGCACTTTTCTCTGTCCTTTATTTAAAAAGAACAACAACTCAACCATACATGAAAATTCAATCAATATTATTTAAAAACACATACACAGGCCTGCATTTACATAACATAACTACATTGGAAAGATATTATAAACATTTATAAGACCTCATAAACCGTTCACCGGTTTAAAAGGTTACAAATTTGTAAAATAATTTTATTGTTACAACTATGCATACCAAACCCCTTAAATAACGCTGTACTGAAAACATTTAATGCAAAAAACAAAGACTTAACCAACACAAAGCCGTACATTAGTTATAAATAAACACAAAAAGCGCATTAGTCACAAAAGCAACCAAATGGTTTGTCCAGCTTCGCATACAGTAAAGTCATTGTTTATGTTAACAGTAAGAATATGTGCGTTTACATGTTTAAAGAATAATTCATGTTGGTTTAAGTGCGTGCTTAATTAATTTCAATATTGGAATGATTCGTTTTTTAAAGTAGTCAACGCAGCAGTGAAAAAATGCGAATTTCACCTGATAGAACAAATACATTCTCATCATCTATTCTCGTTATAAAGCAAAGTATTATAAACGACGGCGGGTAACTGATTATTCTGGCATAACTATTATAACTTAATCAATCGTAATTCGGAAAATGTTGCAATGTACATTTATATACATAAAATTAGTGATCTTCATAGTGTTGTTACGTTAGGTAACATATAATAAATGAAAGTTGACAAAATGTGTTTTATATTCATTAAAATTATTTATATTTTATAATTATTTATAATAATTTTTTTTTTCAATATACGACTAATTGGAAATGTTTAGAAAGTTAAAAGGCACAAATTTAATTTCGTGTACATGAGAATGTATTTGCATGACTGAATAGCGTATTGCAATACAAAATCGAAAACATCGTAATGATTTCATTTGGGTAAATTGACAATAAAATAGTTCCAAAAAGATGCAAACACATTGCCATGTTTAAGCTTGATGTTTCGTAAATTTAACATTAATTGTTATTGTATGAGGCATTTGACCCTAATTTAAATATACTTTCAACGCATGTGTTAGGGTTGAACATGAGTCTTGTTTTAATGACTGCTGAGCCCGTTGCAGGGTATATGTGAGAGCATGCAACGACAACTCTGCATGGAGAATGAGAGGTGACGTCGACACAGTCGTCGACATGAAGTATGTGAACACAACGTGCGGATGCAGAGTGTTATCTATTTAATACACTGAAAGAAATTTATATCTTTGCTAATACTTTTTTTGTTTCTTTCTTCTCAACGCTTCTGAGGCGATGTGATTGTTGTGATTTAATAAAGAAAGATGCATCCTATATACTCTCTTTCTAGTCTAGTTTTCTTTGGGAGTTTCATCTTTTGCACATTTTTTCCCTTTTGTATGTAATTCCTTTTAAACTTTCCCATTATGGAAATTACATGCCATATTTGCATTCAAATTTAATATTCAAATACAAGAACTATATTATGAATAACAGTTTAAGTTCGTTTAATATTTTAAGCTAGGTAAAAGCATATGCCTTTGAAGCAAGAGGTTGTTAAATGATTAACGATGCGAATAAAGGGGCTTAGAAATGGAATGAACACTAAAAAACACTGGGCGAGTTTTGAATAAATAATAGTTAAAAAAAAAGCCTTGACAATAATACAACAGCAAGACGGTGGCAATGTTATATTATTTAATATATACATGTATTTCGTTTCAGATTGGCTTTATTTCTAATTGTTTAGGTATGTTGCCTATCCGCGAGATAAATTTGTCACAGCTAAAGAGAGCCAAGGGGACGTAAACGTTAAAATAAGCGAATGACAATATAGAATAGAGATCAAGTTTATCATGCAAGGCTTTGGAAATACAGCAGTAAGCCCTATATAGTTACATACCAATTCATTAGGCTGCAAACTTTAATTCAAAGATACTATTACCCGACCGCCGACAATTTCACTCAATTAGTAGAGAAAACATACGTAAATGTAGTCGTGAGATTGGTCGATAATTTCTTAAGCAAACGTTCCGTGTTATATCAGATAGTAATTCATGAATATTTAACATGAATTGTCCTCCTGTTAATTATTGTGTGATGGTTATTCCAAGCCGTTATTACCGCAAAACAATGTGCTGATTAAATTTCATACAATGGCACGGGTTGATGATGCAAACGTTCATATTTTAATACATTTAGTAAGTTAGACCATATTGCTCATGCTTTTATTTTTTTAAATTACAATTTAAAGCTTGACAATATATTTGCTGCATACGAACAGTACCACAAGTACGAACATCTGCAAAACATAAATTTATTGCAAACGGGTTTATTGCACAACGGGTTGTTACAAAGCGGTATGCATGTTGTAATATTAACGCGTTATTTAAGCTCTACACATGCTGGGCCCTCATTTGAAATTTCACAATATCCCATGGAACGTTCAATGAATAACACTGGTTGCAGTTCTCACCTCGTGTTACCAAGAAACATAAACTATTTACATGTAATTGTAGCACCGCCATAGTTTGATTTAAATCCAATTGTGCGTATGCAATTTATCTATAAAAACAAATGCTTTCGTCGTTTTTAACATTAAGCTTTGACAATTAATGATAAAATATTCACATGTTACGGTAACACCAACATGTTTGAGCACATCTTAATAATCCGTATCGAATTCAACTTTAAACATTAATGCGTTGAATCAATTGTCGTTATTACTGAGAATAGTTGATAACATATTTGCATAAAGATTAGCGCAAAGCGGAATCATTTTCAATTACTGTAAATTATCACGACACTTCCACAATTTAACCAGTGAGTAGAAATAATCCCCACGTTTATCAAATAGCTATCAATGTTTTAAATTTAAAAACAGCCATTGACGCATTAGTTTGTCACATCAATTATAAAGGCTGATTGGCGATCTCTTTTATGACAGGTGAGTGGGAAGCTCTCCAACACTGGGGCCGAGGAAAGGGTTGTGTGATAGACGGTTTTTCCTCTCTGCGTTATTTGTCAAGAATTGCGATTTTAAACAATTTGCGGTGTTTTTTTATGTCCCGCAGTCTATCATATGGGACATATTGTTTTTGCCCTGTCTGTTTGTTGGTTTGTTGGGTTGTTTGCGTCAAACTATAACATGGGCCATGACTTTTGCAATATTGAAGATAGAAACTTGAAATTTGGCATGCATGTGTAGCTCATGGAGCAGCACATTTTGAGTGGTGAAAGATTAAGGTCATCATTCAAGGTCAAAGGTCAAATATATGGGGGGCATTGTGTTTCACAATCACATCTTGTTAACTATTTTAGAAACACCGTATGATAGATACGTTTATATCATTATGGCATAATTTTTGCATGGGGTAGAACGCCACAAAATCGATACAAAACTCGTGTATGTGTCTTACGGTGAAAAGCATTTACAAAAGCAATTAAACGCCGCGACGCAAGACACTTTATGAGATCGTTGCCTATTTTGTACATAAATGGAGAAGTGTACTGATAAATAAATCACTTATGATGAGCATTCATTTATTTAAAAAAACATTATCTTAAAAAGAAATAACAAGGATAGGTGCAAACCCACCGAACATTAAATCATTTATTTTCCGTGTTTGTAATGCCAATATGATCTTCTAAGAAATTTAAAGAATTTAAAGAAAAGGCTGTTTATGAACTTTCATTGACAGAAGATTTAGGTGTAAGGGAATGCAAAAAGAAACAATTTGGTAAACATTACTGAAATATCAACAGATAATACATTATCATCGCTAATTGTCATTTTCATAAAGCTTTGACAATTACATCAAATAGTTACATCGATGGGTACGAAAACTGAAAACGCTTCAATAAAACCTTTTGATAACAATCCTGTTTGGTATTGTTCTTGTATTTAACTGACCAACAAAACGTATTCGAGAGCTTGATAAAGTTGTTATGATATAGCACATGCATCGACAGCCGAAGAAGCTATTGAACTTATTTAACGAAACAAGCAATTTAAGAGCATCTTTTTTATTTATAGCGTACATGTTTATAAAAAAGGCATTCGAATATATTGGACAATTAGTAATTAAATGATGAGAATTAAAGTAAACATTGAAAAAAACATGAGCAGCGTACAGAAATAATTTATTTTGACCTATTGTGGTTATAACCATCGGTTTTGAGATTCGATGCGTAGTTATTAAATCCTGACGACTGTAGCCCGAGTGGTTTGAACAAGCATTGGAACGACAACGTTGGTTTTCACCGCAAGAATCAACACCTTATCGGAAATAATTTCGATTATACTACAATTTATACAGTATTCCTCTGCAAATATAATAACTATTAAAAACGGGAAAGATATAAACACATTCGTTTCCGTGACGTTTACACACTTTTAATTATGCAAAATGACATCGGCTTCATAAATAAACTATGAGTGAATATTCAAAGTGACGTTATAGTTATCTTTAAATACAGTAAAGTCTTTATAATAATATATTCAGACTCCATGCGCAAATACCAAATAGAAACAACTTAGTAAAATAAAATATAACAATTGAACAACAAATGTGCTTTTACTATGATTCATAATGCATACATTAATTCATTGTTAAATGTTTGCTAGATCGCTTGATTTAACAAGTGAGTTGAGGCATGGTGGAGTTTTGAAAATCATTTCGATTATTTTTTTTCCTGTGTGGCAAGCAAATTTCCGCCCCATTCGATCGCGAATGATAACGATAATGATATAAATATGCCGTTGTAAATTTGTTTTAAACTTGTTTTGAAAAAGGCCGATGCCAAAACAAACATTTTCCTTAATATTTATTGCGTATGCTGTATGTACTTTCTAAAATAGAAGATTTGACCAGCTTCTATGCATGTAAACGTGAATAACTGAATTGGCCATGTAAAACAATCGATGCAAAAAAAAACAACAATCGCATACTAAATCTAATCAGTGTAAATGTTTTTTTATCAGACATTTCGTGCCATAGGTTAAACGGTTACATTTAAAAAGTAATGTTAATTTTGCTTGTCCATATCAAGCTAGAAAGTCAAATCAATTAGCTCAAATTTAAGATAAGTAAACAGTAAACACATAATTGTTTAAGCAATGGTCACAAACCACTGCGTCAGACAAAAAAACTCAGACCAAACGTATAAACTTATCTTGATACATTTATTTTAAATTACACTTACATGAGTATTTAGATTTTCCCTGCGTATGTACATCATCGTGTTAGGATTGCCGCCAAAGGCGCGAATGTGGTCCAGAATGGTGAGGTTGAAATGCAGTTCGCAGACCAACGCCATACGGTGATAACCCAACAATTTGCACCATGGTCGTAGAGCGCACTTCTTCATACAATCAGAGAATGATTGTTGAGGTAGGCCTATCATTACTCTCTCTACGATGTCCTCAAGGTACGGTCCATAAGTAGCAGATTCGAAATCACAAGTCTCTGTTGCATCGGTGAAGCAAAATAACAATATAAAACTTGCAATGAAACAAACGGCGTGCCGTGAAAGTGATGCCATGATAGCGGTATGAAATGTTTTCAATATAGTCAGCTCCACACAGCGCTTCTTTTTCGACTGCGATAATAATCTCCTAGCGCGCACTGCGTGATCAATAGGACAATGCTTATAAAATATTAAATTATTCCTGTCACATATATTTCATTTCAATACCACCCCGCACGTCATCGCTTACGTTCGAACGATAAAATAACGTTTAAACTTTAAACATGTTATAGAAACCGAAAATTAATTACGACAGTATCCCATTTACTTAGTTGACAAATACAGAATCATAACATTACCTATTTAAGTCATTTTAAAGCTTAATAGCAAAGGACAGACTCAGCTACAAATAATAATTCAGAGCTTGAACAATACTGCGAAAACAAAAACAGTCTTTCAATCTTTTTTTGAAATAACAAACTAGTTTAAAACAGACTTATACAACCTGGACCTCTATTCGTCGATCAAAATTTTACTATAAATATTTTAATGTTGGTTAGTGAAAGGTTATTTTAATTCGCATACTGTTTTTAACTGATCGTGTTATTTCTCGGATATTTAAGATGGAAACGATATGATGCGTGTCTATACGTCATGATACGTTGCTTTGCGCTAATTTCGATACTTTCGTTTGGAACGATCTGAGACGGTCTAAGATTACATTTGGCTCGACGCGAGTGCTTCGAATGAGTCCTCAATATCCGAAAAACTGAACACGATACGGTTCTTCTAATGAGTAAGTTCTTGTACGAGATAATACTGTACCCTACCTTAATGAAGAATCATTGTGCTCCGTTACGAGAGATTATGACTGTGGGTTCGATATCTTTCACGGTGATGGGAAATAATTCACGATACGTGCTACGGCTGGAGCCCAATGATCTAAATACAGGCCGATATGGTATCGACTTTATTTAATCTCAATACCGCAACATATTTAAACAAAACGTTAAGATATTCTTGCATAATTTCAATCGGAATCATCATGTTGTGGAAGTATTAATAATTAATATTTGTGACACTCTTTGTAACAACTAAATAATACAAGTTATGATCTGATGTGATAATTTCGAATCACAATTGATAAAGGTTGACACGTTTAAAACATCTGCGATAAAGCGATTGAAAAGGTACACTTAAAGATTTAATAGAATCACTCAATTGGCGTTCACATTTGTGAAAGTGGGAATCAATCATCAAAACAATTGAGAATGACACAGGATTTTTTTTTAAAGATGTTATATGAACAGGCTACCAAAAATGATTGGTCATTTATACCTTGTTTTATGAAGTACATTGACTAAGATACGACTAATACCCAAAACACATGGTCATAAACTTGCTAACATCTCGTAAATATAAAAATAATATTGTAATTTGAGTTTCATGCAATTAGAACAGGTTGAATTACACGCACTCAGAGTTGGTAAATATTGACATTTAATCGTGGTGCAATGCCTACGGATGTTCTAAATACATAGTATTAAATTTAGGAATACTCATAATCCAGAAATATTTTTACAAGATAAATTATCGACACCATCCAATACTATTAATCTTGTTTAAGGCAAGTCACCAAATGCTTAAATATTATACATGATTTCAATGTGCATTTTCACAAACGCAAGTTTTTAAGCTCTACGGTAAAGTAATTTGCCATTGGATCTCTGATCGCATTATCTAGTTACACGTTCAAAATAGTTACTTGAAGTGATCATATTCATGTAAGCGTATCGTTTCTTGAAATCTTATATTATATAATAATATATATAATTAAATAACACAACTTTTCAATTTCTTTTTGGTATAAGTATGAAGCTTTTTTGTAACCAGAAGGGTATTATGTTCAAACATACTTGAGCATACCGCCCGATTTAATAGGAAATACATATAAGCTTTCCATACAACTATACGTCTTACGTTGGTTTTATTACCCCATCAATTTTTATGACGATAGATGCGCTATAACATCAAACGAAACGAATGTTATTTTCGGACTGCTTTCGTTTGGACACAGTGTTGATTCTCTGGCTGCGTTTGCTTTTCCTGTTGACATTCCTCGTAAATATAGAATATATAATTAACTAATTACATGTTTTCAATATCACTGTCTAAAAAGCAACTGTAAACAAAATTCAGTCAACCGACCATATACCTCAAGTATTTACTATAATAAAAAGTATGTATTCTTTCAAAAGCACATCATAGCTGGGCCGGGCGTCTTTAATCGACCCGCTGTCGTGATTATGGCCCAAGGGCCTTTGGCAGCTGTTTGTACTTTTATTTTCATTCAATACATAACGGATTTTGTGTGATTTCTGTGACGAAACAACGGGTTTAAACTAAACTCGCTGGATTTCAGGGTTCAGGGACAACAATTTGGACGTAGTAGTTTATTTAACTTGTTTAGGGTAAAATAATCGAATGAAGCCAAAGTATTTCGAATTGTTTGTTTGTCCTGCATACTTTGATACTTCGTTAGGAATAAGATATATTTGCTCCGAGCTGTTATTCAATTTCGTAAATCGGGTTTTTGGTCAGAATAGTTAGCATCAGATGGAAACGTTTCCTAAAAAATACTTTTGTTTAAAACAAATTCAGATAAAAGGAGTTAATACTATGAAATGGAAGTGCATATCTGTGTAATGCTATTGGCATAAGCAAGGGATTAAAGTTGTTATTGAGGTAAGCGTGTCGATTACTTAATTTAGTTTTTTGACTCCTGTTAAATCAGAAATAATGTCAGAAATCTTACATACAATACATACAATACAGCTCCAATTGCAATCGATATTCTTATTATTTCATTCGTGCGCTATGTTTAATTATCATTATTTTCGATTCTTTTGTTGCTTAATTTTATTTTATTTTTACCGTTGGTAAAGATTTAATATGGACGCCATTTCGTTCAGTTGAAGCCGCGCGATTCGATTCTTCTCAGATATGAAAAATCGGCAAGTCTCGGCGGCCTATTATTTTTATTTATCCTGTTTCTGTTACAGTGAATTTGTGAAGGAGCTACATTGTAAACTAGTTGATCTCCGGTAGTTGATCACGTGACCATGATTTACGTCAGTTAGTATTCCTACGCGCAGATTAACATGTTCTAGTATTCGACCTTTGTTATTTATTGAGACGAATCATGAATGCTGTCGTTTATATTAATATCATCCTATGTTGAATATTCTTAAAAATATTTTACCGTTTTTGTATTTTCATTCACTTGATTACGCAATTTATGACGTATCTCGTGTGACGTAATTTTCTGACAAAACACTAGTTTTAGCAAGAATCTCTTGATTTAAGGGACAACAATTTTGACGTGGAATTTTGTTTAATCTAAAATAGAAAAAATTTGAAAGCATCGAACTAATCCAAAACGTTTTTCGGATTATGTGTTTGTAATGCATAATTGTTAACTTCGATAGGGATAAAATAATTCGCTCCAATACGATTACGATTTTGTAAAGCGTGTTTTGTGTCAGCGTGGTTAGCATTCGATACAAACTCTATCAAAACATAGCGTGGTTTAAAATAAATTTCGATAAAGGAATGGAAGAACAGGAAATCGAAATGGATATCGATGTAACTATATTTTTATGAGCATAACACTACAGTTGTTATTGAGGTAAAAAATTAGTTTTTTTGCTTTGCTATTGCATATTTTTTCAATTATAACGAATATAATATACTCGTTTCGTCATTATTTCTTCTCTTAATTTTAATACGAAAGTGTGACACAATCAGTAGTTATTCGGTCGTCAGGAATGTTGTGTACCAGTAGTAAAACCGACAAGACTATTTTTTTTTCGTTATATCAATTAATCATTTATCTTTTATTTAAAGCTTAATTTAAAATGAAGCAGGATAAATCGAATACAAGGTTGTTGCCGAGATCAGGGGGCATGCGTATACGGGAGCTCACCGCGTTTAAGTGAGAAAGTTGGAGCAAAACTTCAAAGATGGCGTCGTTTTAGTGTTTTTACGTGAAGGAGTAGCGGATATTTTCACCAGGTAAGCCAGTTAATATTTGTATTTCTTTTAAATGAATAAGCCCGTTCGGCTCTACGGTGTTTGTGCTCCCCTCGGTTTTTTGTTTCAATACCGTAGACGTCGGAATAAAAGAGTTATTGAAGCAAAACCGTCGACAAATTTGTTGTTTAATTTCTTGACCTTCGAGATGTTGGATGTTCGCATATCATTTTGTCTCACAATAAACAGCATTTGTGCATGTTTACAGTAAAATATAGCATAAATCACAATTATTGTATTATCTCGACGCGTTTTTATGTCTATTAATTCATTTATTGCCGAATTATAACGGGTTAACCCCCATTTTTGGAACAAAACTTCATTTTAAGCACATTTTGGGACCTGACTTCCGAATGATAAACAGCTCTTTCCTATGTTAAGTTTTATGCGAAATAACTTTCGTGAATGAATTCCGCATTGGTGCGAATGTTTTGGAAAATATTTCCACTTGAGGAAATCAAGAGTTATCTTTTTTTTATTAATTGTTATATTATTAATTTTTATTATTATATGTTTTATCGCGTACTTAACGCTAACATTTAGTGTGTGTAATATAAGACATTCGACGGTATTATTAATACAGTGTAACTCTTACCTGTTATTTTAACACATATGGACATACTTATGTTTGAATATGCATCAAACGGAATACTATGCCTACTAAACGGAATTCTATGCTTACTATTTCCAGATATCAAGACGCCAGTTTTATATGTTGAGGATGCCAAGATTAAAAAAGACGGCGTAACAAAGTGTGTACCGCTCCAGAAAGAGATAGGTACTTGACAACCCACCAATCAAACAAAAAATATTACGTCGAAGTACTACGCCAGTTAAACACACAAAACAATCACATATACGTGCAATATAAGTGTAATGAAAAACAAAAAAGGGTAAAGCCGGTTCGATACTAGTATAAGGTTGCTGTAACCAAATACTGCCATTGTTGCGATTCGGAATACATGAAGCAATTTGGAATACCTGACATCTGCTTAGAAGATGCATATCAGTGGATGTTTTTTAATGAAAACTTAAATATTAATTGTTAACTTAATACAATGACATTTGACGCGTTTTACCATAACGATACTGATACATGTATGTGACTTTGATGTCACACATTTTAGACGACCTTCTTTTAAACCAGTTCTGAGTTGGTCACTATATTAATATCGCAAAAAGTGAATTTGTAGTGGATAAAAATATTTGTGCAAATGCAATACACGATATGATTTCAGTAGAAGTGATCAATATATACATGTATTTTCTTTGCTCATTTATACCTATGTGAATACATATTATTTAAGACTGTTGTATTAAGGGAATAAAGTATTGGTTCATATAGACAGATTATTTCGTTTGTTCCTAACATTGCCTTCGTTAGTAATGTTAATATGTCAAATGCATAACGAATTAATTCCGACCCAAATCATATTTATCATGTATGTAAGTGCTAAATACAATTGAAAATATATGCCAAGACATCGTAGGAAGAAATGACGTAACACAGATAATGGTTTATTTTCATTAAAAAAGTGAGAAACTAGCATCATGACATATACGGAACAAAGCGTGTAATTAATAATGTAACAATCATAGCAATTATATGTCAGACTTGTCTATGTAGAAATAACACTTGATCTTCTTTGTACTGTGTGACGGATATCGGTTATTGACTAGTGACGACTAGGGGCAAATGATTTGGTGCAGATACGAACCATTGATTTGCACCTATCGTAGTACAATTTTCAAACAGTGTGTCTTTAACACATATTTTGTTATTACTTTGACTACTGAAAATACGAACCATGAATTGGTTGGATAGGATGGGCGGAATGATGAAATGCTTTTGAAAGGCATTAATTGGAATCATATTTTCACCAACCATATCACAATCACCGTTACGGTTACTCGGTAATGGAGGGATGTGCATACATGACCCTCCGCTCATTACAGATACGGGTTTACTATACTGGACGATAGTACCAGTGAGATCGTTCAAAGAGGACGCTTCCTGGTAGACGTCCAGCCAGTGCAATTGTCTTTGATAGAAATGTTCCGTTAGTGAATGATAAATTAACCTCAGTGTTCTCAAACGCTGATATCACCAAAAATAGTGATGGCTTACCGACAGGGTGGGGCGTATTACTGGAAATATAATATGCTTTTTCAAGCGATTGAACAGGAAGGCATAAGTGTGTGTCCTCACTGCTTCCACCATCATAATATGTGGTAACGTAAACCGAAACATCAACTGATGATTTAATTTAAACGCCGTTTCTTCCGATCCGATGAAGACTATTGTTGAACGTAGTTGAAAATGTTCTATTAAAAGAGTAGGTGGTATTTATTCCTAGATATGGAACGTATACTTCAACATCACCATTTGTTTTAGAGGCAATATCAACTTTTAACGTGTGTGGGCCAAACGAAGCGCTTAGAAATCCGGAAACAAATTCCTTTCCTGTAGTGGCTGAAAACAGAATGGTTATGTATTTATTTGTTTTGAAGATACATATAACAGTACTGTTAACGTTTTTAAGAATAACATAAATAGCATCAGCAATACAGACTGCTCGTTCATATGTCCTATCGTTCTGAGCGTGTTTGGATTTCTATTTCAGTTGAGTATTACAAAAGATATGTATATGATAGTATGAGACAGACCTAAGCTATTAACCTTCCATCGGCATGTTCTTATGGACAATGTATAAACCGATCGTAAATCGGATGTCATACTCGTAGCTATACTTCTGTCCACACACAGGTTTATTTTAAAGACATCAAACAACAACTCGTACAATTAATAAACCTTTCTTTTGAAGATATGTTCTAATTATGTGCCGTTATTTATTGAAGAGAATTATGACGTCGGTAAATCACTAAATAATTTACTATGCTTTCAGAAGAATTATGAATAGAAATTATTGATTATCTCAATTCTCTAAGAATTATTTTGAATCTTAAAAATATTGATATTTGTTAATTCCCTCTTGTGACTGTGAAATGAAAAAGTTAAATAATCAAAAAGAGTTGAAGGTAAAAATAAAATACCCCCACTCTACGCATTGAAGCGAATCGCAATCGAAGAGCTATGATGTATTCACTGACAATTTTGACATCACTGTTTAAAAAGATTTAATGCAGAAAGTGATCACACACCTTAAACATTAATATTAAAATGATAACCTGAAATAAATACTGACGTCCTTAAACTTCGCTCAGAACAAAGTAGTAAAAAAATAAGATAAAACAAGAAAATACCCAGTTGTGATCTTTGACATATACGCATGACCCTGAACATTAACGAAATCTTTAGGGTCAAGCGCATCAAACTTAATCTCTTCAAATTTAACACATGTGCTATTTTTTATGCAATAGGACATTTTATTTCGATCACGCGATATTCGACGATAGACTCGTGTTTTTTTTTAATTTCACCGTAAAGCAAGGCAATGAAGGTAGACAGTTGGTTCGTTGTTTGCTTGAAGGGCCACACCACCATTTGATATGTATGTTCAGAAACTTCGAAGTTGCGCAACCTATTATGGTGTTAGAGTTCGGTAAATGTGTGTGATATCTTTCTTAAAATGTTAAAACCTACACAACTTCCGTGAAGTAATCGTCATGGTACATTTGGTTCCAAACATATTATGTGCCTAAATTGTACTGCTCTTGTGCCACAAATTGTGGTGTTTATCCGAAAATACTTGCCTCGAAATCAAATCACGAGTTGCGTTTTGTTTGCATCCATATTTGAGAAATTCTGTAAAACGCATGTGAAAACCTCTTCAATTTCTGTCTTTGGATACCCTACATCGCCTGGTAAAACACTTTACCATAAACTCGAAAGAAAGGCTAGAATACAAATTTGAAAACGACTATTGGACATTTGGTTCCAATTTGCTGTCATTTTATTTAAAATATTATAATTAAATTATGAATAGTGTTTCAATGGCGTTCCATTACAAGATATGTACTTGAAAAATCGAAAGTTTATATTATCTTACATTTATAAAGGACCTTCCACATGACCACATACATTGACAGACATTGAAATGAATTTCGCTTGTTTGTTCATTTCTAACACGTATAAATAAATCACGATTTTGCTTCTTTACTCATTCCAAATTATTCGTTTCGCTCTTCACATGTACTGACTTAGTTGTAACATCACGATTTCAGTTTCATAGAACATAAAGAAGAACGTTCTTCCCAAATTTTGAAGATAATAAATCTCAACGTTATGCGTACAAAAGAACGTGTAAGAATTTTTTTTATAAAGTGGATAGTCGGTAATCGACATAAACATATGAAAACGTGAAATCTAGATAATAGTTGTCACAGACGTTATCATGTTGTGTTCGTTTGTTTGCTTTTGCCAGTTTTAAGAGCTTTAAGTGATATCACGGCAGAAAGGTTCCATACTATGGACAGCCACGGCTGTCGTAGGTAATACCGTGCGTATTCAATGAATAAAATTGTTTGATACAATATAAATTGATTTCAACTATATATAAGCCGTAAATAATTATATTAATACATATTGACAATATATGTTATGAAATCGTCGTTTTATGGAACCGATATTACATTTATATAGATTCAATCTTTGAATTTGCGTATTAGAATTATTTGTGAGTTGAACCACTGATGTTATATATGGAAACACATGTCGATATATTTAATCAAGTAATATTTAATTAAGCGGACATACTTATAACTCTTTGTGTTTATTGATGTATGGAAGAAGAGCATAATTACTAATAACAATACTGAAGAAACACAGTAACGAAGATTTCATAAATAATAACACAAAGCTTTTACATGTTCAAGCATAAACATCAATGTGTTTTCATAGTCTTTCTTAGGTATCTGTGTGTGTTTGTATGTTTTATGTTAAAACATCAACGGTTAATTTTCAGGATGAACGGTGTTTGTTTATAAAGACGTATAGTTAGAATGAGATGTTTTGTCACATTATTTCAGTCCATCCGTATTCATAATGCCTATCATAATCCTCTACAAGCGACAATGTGTCATACCTATGGATCTTTAGTGACAATATAAAACGTTTAGTAATATTCAAACAAAAAAGTAACATCTTTTTTTCATGTTTTGGTCTGTGATTTTTTCTTCCTGTAATTTGCACAAAATCTGAACATAATTTTTGCGAATATGTTTGGTTTTAATTATACATATGGTATAAATCAACATGACCTGGTCGGTATATTGTCCATACTTGTTCATCACATTGTTTCCGTCCGTTTTAACTAGTTATAGGGCAACCAACTAGAAAGCTGAAGTATGTCTGATAACGCAAGAATCAAGAGGGGTTTTGTTCTTTTATATTTGTTCCCATTTTGGACATCCTCAAAATATTATAAGTGACACATAAGTATAATGTACTCAAGAAATCTCCTTCATTAAACATAAATATAATATTTTTTCCATATTTATGCAAACAAAATGTAATTGCCCTCACTAACAACAACTTTATAAATCAAATTTGAAAATGTATACATGTTTACACTTGTGTACATACAATAACAATTGAGACAAATGTTTAGTCTCTTGTCCATGGTGTAGTATAGAGTAATATTATTATCGTTCTGGCGGACTGTTGTGGTAAAACAATAAAGACAAAGTTAGTTATCGGTGATAAGAAGGAAACAAATATTGAACTGAAATAAATAATGTGTCATTGTTTTATAAAAATAAGACTCATAAGTTTTTTATTGGAAACAGACACAGTAAACATTAAACCGCACTAGCAGGACCGAGCGGATTAAACCTGAAAACAAACATATTCTGAATGACATTGTTTTTTACCTATTGTAGCTAGTAAACATTGTTGTTTTTAATGTAAATAAACAGTCAAATTAAAACAAACTTTTTGTTCATGAGGTCGTAAGATTGCAACAATTGCAAACATACTGTGACGAGTTTTCAGAATAATATGGAATGTCATCAATGTTTGATTGTACATTGATCGTTCAATAATGAGGGCTATGCACCATGTTCTTGGTATTTTCGTTAAAAATATTTTAACGATTTTGTTTAATGCATGGAAAGCTTACTTTTGCTCATAATCAGTGCATATATTGTAAGTGTTTGTACTTGATTCTGCGTATTCAAAACAAAATGCCGTATCTTAACGTACCTACTCTAGTTTATATCTTTGCTTGTTTGTTTGAAATTATGTAAAGGACAATTATCTTGCTTGCATGATTAAGTGTCGTGGTACGAGAAGCAACCCTATAAAGACCTAAAAAATCTAAATACTATTTCTCTTGTTATATTATGATTTCCGTAAAAGGCGCCGGCTAAAAGCGAATATTATTTTCGCTTCTTTATTTAATTCTGGTGCAAGATTGCTGAATTCTGAAAGAATGTATATGATTTCCGAGTCTCATCTTTATGTCATTTTGTGATAATATCAAATTCAAAACCGTTAAAAACATTAACAGGGTTTATATCAACGATTGTGTTATTGGTTTTCTAATATTAAGTCCCAGGTTCGTTCTAAGCATATACATTATCTCAAGTAAATGTTTTGTATATCTCAGGAAAACTTATTGTTTTTGTGTTTATGGTTTTGAGAAAATGTTCGATAAAACACTTTTGATGATAATTAATTGAATAGAGAACATTAACTAACTAGTCACATACATAATTTTGCAAATTGTATGGCTATTTTTGAAATGTTTTCAAACTTGTCATGTTGTTTTCATTATATACAGTATTAAATCATGTTGACTACTGATAGCTTTTATTATTATGTCTCTCTTCGAAGAAGAGCAGTGATACTGCTGAGCATTCGTCCGTTGGTCGGAAAGTTGAAAAGTCGTTTTTTTGGTCCGTAGATATGTTGTTTTCGCGCTACGTCTAGAGTACACTTATATCGACAACGATGCACATTCGTACGATTGTCACTTTACGGCAATTCGAAGGACACGTCAAAGGTCAGTATCACTTTTGGGTGTAATAGTCAATTCCTTTCCATATATATCTCGAACATACTTTGACCTAAGCCCATGCTTATTGGCATAACGATCAGATCTATGGAAACAAGAAGCCAATTTAAGTTTAGGTCACGAGGTTAAAGATCAAGGACACGTGGTATTGTATTAAAAAAACTCGTTTCGGTACTGTTTTTAAACACGCTTTGACAAACGATCATGCTAGTAAGTAAATTGTTGACATACACGTAGTAACATTGTAGGAAAATCAGACATATTTTGAGTTTAATGTCAACAGGACAAAAATCAATGTCATTGAGCTTTTATTAAAAAAATATTTCTGCATTATGAGTAGAGAAGTTCTTTTCTTCAATGATCTGAATGTGCATGCTGAGTGTTTGGAAAAGAAGAAAGACACTTATTGATTTGCAGGTCAGCAGGACAGAGGTAAGAGCGCAAGGACGTTTAGCATGAAATTCGTGTGCGCACAACGTTTTGAAAAGGCTTCGTCATACAATCATGCATATTGGTGTAATGTTAACTTGTTGGAAAGAAAGGCACGTATTAAGATTGAGGTCATCAGATTGAAGAACAACATGCATTAAGTTGGTTTCTGTGAATATGAAGATTACTCGTCGGATAATATAAACGAGAGTACTGGTTACTCTTGACAGAGAATGTTATGTTCAAGTTATCAGAAAGGCCCATGTGACAAGGGCGATTTTTATTGAATGTTGGATGCCATACATATCTTACAAACATCGATCACGGTATTATCATCCATACGCAAGCGGAAGTGCATTAAACTAAATAGTTTTTTTAAGCTCTTATGTATTTCCATAAACTTACTTTACATTTATACTATTGAGAACGCACACTAGCCGAAGACTTAAATAAGCCATGACATCAAGCCAAGACATCTAGCCTTACAAAATCTGTTGAATACTTATGCATGTGCTTTGGATTGTCTTCAGTGATAAAGATTTTATATCTATGAAGACTGTTAATCAATTACTTTAATTCTTTTTTTTCCGCGTAGCGGTAAACGCCAGCTTTTCACCTTAGCCTGACCAATCAATTTTCATATAAAAGTGCCCTCCGGTAGGCATAAAACTTTTCGCAGCAGAAAACGTGCAATCTAAAAACAGATTTCATATTAACATTAATATGTTATTCCATCGACTTTCTATTTTTTGGGAAGTATAGGGTATGAAAAGGGATACTACAGTTTGTTTAGTAACGATGTTAACTGCGTATTCAGCATGGAACAATTGTATATCTAATGATAAGGTTTGAGAGATAGAGCAGTTCCACACTCAATTCCTGACATCAACACAGAGTGCAAGCCCCTGTTTATTCACACGAATGTCAGTGCCAGAGCGGTTGTACTTAAAGGCTGTATTCTCATATTTGGTAATAACTACGATATTGCATTCAAATGTTTTCGAAATTGACCGTTTAACCCATAAATGTTTAAAGCTGTAAACAAGCCGTCGTTCCGGCAGTGGAATTGTTACCTAACTTCAATGCATTGCATCCCAACCTGCAATGTATCAAGGTCAGTTTGCGGTTAGTTACATAAATAGTTTTCTTAACTATTTAGAGTAAACTATGTGCACTTGAGGTTTATTTTGATCAGGAAGTTAGTAAATGAAGATATGTGGCGACTTTTAATGTGTTTTCAACAATTGAATGCTATGGACTAATTTTGATAAATGTAATTAGAAATATTTATCCATCTAGACCAATTTATTAAGCATGAGCACGATGATTCATGATACTATTAATAATGGATTCAAATAAGATTAGAGTGTTGCCTGCTTACCTATATGCTTTCATTTATTTTCTTGTTTCTTGTGTTTTTCTATTCTGTAAATATAGGTATCTGAGTAATAAAATCTAATAAAGCGAAATAAGCCACGAAATCTGGCGTAACACCCCGTAATTTCTTTGTGTGTGATGCAGCTAAGAACTGCACAGAAAAAAAGGCATTCGCTATTTTTGATCTCGTAGATTTAACTTTTGATCGTTCATAAACATCGACCAAAATCAACGCCGAATATCTTTTTTAAATATATGTCTTGTTAATTTATGTTGCACTCAACGGAGCATTATTGTTATTATTGCGACAGGTATCTAAGGCTTTACTATTATGCCCATATTTGAGAAATGACTTTGTCCTAAAGCTAGGGGAAAGATAGGCCTCGAACGAAACACGGCATTGCCAAAAAGTGAGCCGTTGTGGCAAGTGGTTTAGAAATCGTCCGATGAATGTCAAAGATAAACAATGTTAACGCTGTCCTTATCTGAACATTGGTCTCAAAATGTCACCATGATCTTTGATAAACAATCATGAATCACACGTCTGAGGAGGTTAGGATATTTATCAATAACAATAATTATTGTGCTATCTGAGTTAAATGGTATTTATCGGTGTTATAAAAATTCAACCCTTTTCACATAGACCAAACGTGTTAACATAACATTTGCGTTACATGAAGAACGTAACCTTTTAAAAGCTAAACTCAAACCAAAATAATAATACAATGTATCAATATACTGGATTTGTGTGAGGTAGCCTTTCCTGTTATGACTGTGAAATGAAAAAAGGGAAATAATTAAAAAGAGCTGAAGGTTAAAATACACAAACTCAACGTTTTGTTTTGTATAGAGCCATGATATATTCGCGGATATTTTTTCAATGTCAAATGGACGCTTATGTGTTTAAACCGAACAATGAAGATTTAATTCGGAACGTGATCACACAGCTTTAACCTTAAAATAAAATTAATAATCTGAATCATATACTGACATACTTTAACGTCATTTTGTAATAATAGTACGTAAATAAAATATCAAAATATTCATCTTTTACATCTACATATGCACTGTCTATTGTTTACCCATATTATTTACATATGGCTCTGAACGTTGACGAGGTCTTCAGAGTCTTGTGTGCCAAACCCTAATTGGCCTTTTTGTTATGCAGGTGAAAATAATACTTTGATAAAACGATATTAGACGATAAAATATGCGTGTATTTTGACATTTCACCTTACAGTGTGGTACTGAAGGTATATATTTTGGATCTTTGTTTTTTTAGGCTTACACCACCACTTGCAGTTTAATATGTGTGCTATGTAACTTCGATATTGTTTTATGTAATATATTGTTAGAGTACTGGCAATTTTTCGTATCATGAAAGAAAAAAACACAGCTTCCCGGAAGTTACCTTTATTTGCAATCCAAACATGGTAGTTGTACGTGAAAACTTGCAACATAATCACATCACGAGTTGCGTAAATGTCCGATATGATGATCTTGTCACCGTTTGTTATATGTTGATACATACAACTTTAACGTTTCAATAAGCAATTTAGCTATTGCAGCAACAAATCGTTTATATATCATGTGTATGTATATTTTTTCAGACGTTTTGTTTGCATCAATATTCGATAGCAATTCTGTATGTATGCAATGAAACCCTCGTCAATCTGTGACATGACAAACACGAAGTTGTTTCTTTTAAAATCCTTCATCGCCGGGTGAAACACTTTTCCCTAAACCTGAGAAAATAAATAAAATCACTTCTGGGCGTATCGTCTAAATTTGCTGTTATTTTATTTACACTTTTGTCAATAATGTACTTCAATTGCATTGATTTTGTTGACCAACAATTTAACTTTTTATTTGCATAAATATGATAATTTTCTTGTAATTAAAACGCGCATGTTGTGTACATAACTATTGTATGATATTATAATATATATTTTCTTCCAAAAACAAAAAATGTTCAACTTATGTTGACAAAAATGGAAATGAATTGCGCGTATACCTTCCTTTCTAACAAGTGTACATGGCTCACGACATTGCTTCTCGGGTCATTAAAAAAAATATTTTCGTCCTCCACATGTTACTTCACTTGGTGGATCATCACGATTTTACTTGTATGACTTTTATAGAACATCTCGTCGAACGAAACTGTAACAATTTGGATAATACATCTGTAACTTATGCGTCCATAACACGATTTAAGTACTTGTCTATGAAGCGGATCGTTGGTCATTGAAATAAACATATGAAATCGTGTAATCATGATAAACGTGAAAAAAATAACCATTTTGTGTTTGTTTGTTTGCTTCTCCCCGTTTCTACGTTTTCGGTTATATCACAGCAGAAAGGTAACAATTTATGGACAGCAACGGCTGTAGCAGGTTATACCGATTGTATTAATTCAATTTACTCGTTTTGGTACAATACATATCTATTTCAACTATTCATAATTAAACCGCAAATACTGATATTGATAAATATTTACAACTTTTTGAACAAAAGCGTCTTTGTATAGAACCAATATTTCGTTTATATAGATTTTATTTAACTATGTGCGTATTGGAAACGCTATTAAGTTGAACCAATAATGTCATATATGGATACATATTTCGATTTATTAAACCAACAAGCATTTTATAAATCAGACATACTTATATGTGAAAACGTTATTGTAAATGGAGGCATTGGAACACTATTAACATCAATGAAAATATCTATATATTCTATTAATACATATACAAACGCAATTTCAATCAAAATTCTCAACGATATGTATTGTTTTGATTATTATGGCGGAGCTGATTAAGGTCACTTTTGACATAGGCTTCGTGCGATAATTTATGCATGCTAGTCTTGCGTTTTTTTTTTAAATGTACAGAAATGCAAACATATTTGAATTATTTGAGATAAACCAATAACTGGTTCAAAATAAAATATTTCTTTGCAAAACATTCTTAATAGGGAAATATACGGTAAGGAAGCAGATCATACTTGCTTATAAAGAAACATAGTAAGCAAGATTACATAAATTATAACGCATTGATTTTACCTATATAAGCAAAACATTATTGTGAGTTCATATTGATCTTATTTTGAAATGTTGGTTTGTTTGCATAATAATGTTGAAAAACATCAATGTGCAATTTTCTGAAAAAACGGTCTGGCGTTGATAAAAACATATATTTAGTTAGAATAAGATTTTTTTCATTATTTCAGTCCATCCGTATTCATAATGCCTATTATAATCTAGCGACAATTTGTCAAATATATGAATTTTTACTAACAATTTAATAATATATAGTAACATTCATAGAAAAAATAACATATTTTGTTAAACATGTATGTTCAGACTGTTCTTTGATTTGTTCTTCCAGCAATTTGCATTAAGCGATATTGTGCACATAGCTGTTGCAAACATGTCCATTTTTAATTAAACATGTGTAATAAATCATCATGACCTCGTCATTATCGTGTCCATCTTTGTTTATCACATCGTGTTCTTAGATTTTAAATTAGTTACAAGACAAGCAACTAAAGCACTGAAATATGTCTGACAACGCAAGAAGCACTATCGGGGTGTGTTGTACTTAAATGGTCCTATTCGAACTTTCTCTAGACATTATACATGGCATATAAGAATGATGTACTCATTAATTTTTTCACACTAACAACAACTTTGTAATTCAAATGTGACCACATATACTATTGTGCACGTTTATACATATAATTTAAATTCACAACCCCGTGTTTATTCTGATTATTAAGAAGAAAATGAATTAGTGTTTCGTTCTGGTAGACTATGTTGCCATTTCAAATAATAAAAAACTGATATTGGTTACGTTGAACGTTGACAGAAGGAATTATCGATTGAAGGTGTTTTGTGATTATGACTGTTAAACATTATATGCTATCCATGTCCGTTTACGTTTTTACTGCTGCAAGCCATGTCAACAAAGTCAAAGCCCAACTTCGTAAATAATTAAATTGGGTTTTAGTGAATTAAAACAGTTATACACTTAAAATCATTCAACACACGATTTAACTTGCGACTTGTGTTAATCATGTATAAGCCTGCAGTGAATGAAATCAATGTAACGAGTTTGCAATGTAATATGGAATACCATGAATGTGAGATTGTGCATTTTATTATTACTAATGGGTTCAATATTTAGACATGTTTAAACGCTTTTGTAAAATGTCGTTTCTTAAACCTACTCATACAAGTTTATAGCTTCCTTCTGTCTTCCCTGAATAATGTCAACAGGACACCATAAATAAGCATTTATTATCTTGAAAAGCATGGCGCCACATGAAGTTAATCGAATGTGACATGACCATTTGAAATGTGCAATTTATATCAAGTGGACAACCCAATAAAGCGGAATTATTAAACTCCAACCTTAGTTTTGACAATTAAACCACTGGCTATTTGTATTGAAAAAGCCTCGTCTCTGCTAGTCAGTAAAACGCCTGAAGCATGCTAGTTTTGTGTGCGCACAAAAATCGATGCACGTTTAATACGTTTATCTGTCAGTAATTTCTTACGTCCGCCTTTGCTTGTCACCCACACAGCAAGTTAATTATTAACGAAGCTGGGTATAATGAAACCGTCAATGCATATTTTGTTGACTTTACGCAGTTAAATAATTTCTAAGATTTATAAAGAAATGAAAATAACCTGTTCACTTCATCAGTTATAACAACATTCAATAACCGCAATGCATGCGCCCGTTTGAATATCAAAAGGCAATGAATCATGCGCGGTACATTACTCTATCGAATGTGACAAATTTTCATACACGTTCTGTTACCAATATAAACACATTGAACAATACACGCAAGTGTTCCCGACAAAAGGTCAGCAGACAACCTTTATTGCTTCCAACAATGATATAAACATTTTATGCTCCACTACAAATTTTCACTGAAGCAGTTAAAGTCGCTGTCGAAATTGTTTGTTGCAAGCGATTCTAACCTCGACGACACGTATGCAATGCCCAACCATTGAGAAAATAAGTCTAGTTCGTGGTCGCCGTACCGAAAAGATGGGGTTTCTTCAGGGTACTCTGACCCCCCCCCCCACTCCACAGCACGTGACTGCACTATTAGATTTAAAAAATAAAGAAAAAGCGTAATAGCTTGAAGTAGCGGCTACAATTTATCTTACTCCCAACTGTCATGAGACAAGTAAGTTGATAATCATTGCAGGGACACAATCCGGATCATCACATAATACAACTTAAGGCGCTGAAGTCTCTCATAAACTTGAAAATAAACACAAGTCCGTCCGCTTTCTGACCTCGTGCTTTTCTCGTCAACGGCTGTCCGGTATGCAATAAATGTTCATGATTAACGCACATAACACGCACATGCATGTACATTTAAACGCAAACGTGCAAGCGCACGCACACGTGGTCGTATGTTTTGCAAGTTGCAAATAAATCATATTATTTAGTGTTTTACTATTTTACGCAATTGCATATCTGTATGCGTGGTAACTTTTGCACAACTTTCTTGGAGGTAAATATTTTTATTTCTACAAATGAAGGCTACACCCCTAAAATTATTGTATATCTGCCACAGTTGTCTCCCTGTATCATTACTTAAGGTAGATTACCAATTCTTATTGGTCCCTTGTAATGTAGAAACGCCTTTTATGCATAGAAAGATCACTAACGCAGCTAGAAGATGAACACTTTAACAGAAATGATGTATTTGCCATTTACTCTCAAGAATATAGGATTAACATGCATCGAGTAAACCTTGTAACAAACTATAAAAGCAATATTGAACCAATTGATGGAACAAAAGTTAATAGACGAAAGGAAGATGCAGCTATTTGGTAACAAATACAAAAAAGTAAAATTAAATTGTAATTTAGATGCATGCATGTAGTGGCGGATATTCCCCTCCATATTTACGATGTTCCATTTATGCCCTATATAAAAACACAGACAAAATCGAGTTATCGCACTTGTCCTTATTACTTTAAAAGCTTATGATGTTTTAAGTTCAGTTTTCAACAAAAATGTTTTTGCTAATTTTACAGCCATAAACATGAAATAACTGTAAACATTTACCTGTATGATCGACTTTTATATTAATAATTAAATCCACTGTTGATATTGACAATATGACTTGGCACATTCGACCTCACGAATTTCAACAAATGAAAATTATTTTTTAAATATTGAGACAGTTACGTTACGGGTATTTTTATGAAATAATTTCAAAAGCTCGCAATTTTCACAGTAAAAATTCAAAACATATATTCACGTATCTTGTTATAAGAATCAATCCGAACATGTGATATTTATGATGATTGATATTTTGATATTTATGATTGCAGAAAAAAGATAACTAGTTCAGCCCATCCGTATTTGTAATACCTTTTATAAATATCTAAAAGTGAACGTTATCTCAAAACTCTACGAACGTGATGAAACTTTATGATTATTGGTGTAGCGATACTTTTGTATTGTTAGCGGTGAAATAAAGTGTGAGTGATTTTGTTTCATAAACTACATAATCAGCAACATTATGTCAATTATTTTACAAACAGGATTGATTTTTAAACACTGTTGCACAGTCGATATTGTTTTCAGACGAGCGGAATACATAGGCGACACCCTGTTCTCAATAAGTTACAGTACAGTCATTGTGAATGCGAAACAGTCTGATTACACAAGGAGCGATCTGTGTTATGTTGTTCTATTAATAGATAATTCGGTCATTTTCAAGCGTTATCAGCGACACATAAATATAATTAAATTGTGAAGTCTTAAATGGAAATATACATTAATTAACATCTTAAAGCTGAATTTCCTTCAATCAGTCTCTTGCTATTCTACGAAACTCTTCGACTGAGACACTAGTGTAAATTTCTTCAACTAGTTTGTTCTTAGTTTCAAACCCTTACGTGTATGCTCAATATGATTTATGGTCACGAAGGTTTATCACATTACTGCCCTATGCAGGGCCCCAACAATTTTGCAAAGAGCAGGGTGTCCACAACGCGTTAAATATTAACGCGGGTCAAATGAAACACTCGATAAAGTCCCATTCACTTATGTAAAAAGATATAAACCGCTTTCAACTTTTTCTTTAGATTATGTAGAATGTTATGAATGCTAGACTGCGTCTTCATTAAACAAGGATATTTTAATTAAAACTTAAATTGGCACTTTCGGCGGACTTTTTATATGCCTTCGTATAATGTGTGGTCAGCTTACTTATCTTCCTTATCGCTGCAACTACTGCGTGCTTGCTTATACAATTATAACATTCGCTGCGTTATCAAACAGTTTGCAATTATGTGGTCGTAAAAGTTCATCACATCGGTCTGGACATTTTCTATTCTAGGACAATTATTTGGAGTGAGTTTCTGAGGCTGCACACTTGGTATATGCTTTTGATATGCATAAACAAAATCGTTCTGTTCCACCGATACAGAGTCCCCGGTTAAATTCCTGAAAAGTTTCATAAACACATAAATCTGCTCACTAAGATATACTAAACATGGTTTCTAAAGGCCCGTTTTATAAAATATGATTTCGGGATAACAATTGCACATATAAAATCTTACACTTGATCGTCACACACGTGAATCTGTAGATTTCTATTTTTGAGCGTCAGAAACACGTGGACATTACTATTATTGGTCCGGTTCATTGCAAGATATTGTCTATTGGCTTATTTAAATAAAAAAAGTCGTCATGAATAAACATAAACGATTGCAGGTTATATTTTGGAATGTTGAATGCTCGCAGTTGAGGTATGCAGGCATCATTGGCATTCTACTATTGCGGTACCTTATGAATATTCACATGCGTCTAGAAACCATCTTCATATATCAGATACGTGATTTAAAAGGTAAACATATTTAACTTAACTTTATTGGATAGTTGCATTTTTTGACGAAAATCGTTTAATATTTACTGCGGTAGAAACACAAACAACTCCACTGTCCGCCATTGTTGTTTATTTTTTCGCGCGGTAGATTCGCGATAAATAGTTCAAACAGCAATAATCTTAAATAAAGCATGAAAAAATAAAGATCTGACATACCATTGAAAGTAACAATCAATAACGTACAGGGCAATTGAAATATATGGAAATTAAAACATCAGATCTCATAGATATTATAGTTATTTTCAAGCACTGTCTGATGTTTTCGTAAGAAAAAAAATCAATTAAACTTTAAACATTCAAACATTGTTAGAGTCTGATTTTTAAGACATTTAAATACCAAACATCGATTCATGCTGGCAATGAGAGATGTTTCTGTCAGATTTGACAAGTAGGTCATGCAGGTTTGTTTATGAATAAAAGTACGCTAATGAAATACAGCGAGTTAACCCGACACTCGAGTTAACCTGGTTTGATTATAGAAAATAAACACAATCAGTATTGAAATACTTTGTTAAAAAAAGAAAATAGAAATACGGAGTCACAATGAAAATTTCCTATTTGCTATTCGTCAAGCAGCAAAATGTACATAATATATTATTAATAATTATACCTCACTTTTATTTACAATGCTAAACTCCCATAGGTAATCGTGACATAGAAAGACTGTCAGACGCAGCGGGAATAAATTTACTGTCCAAAATATACTGTATCCCGCTGCCATAGCAATCACGTGCCACCAGCGGGAAAAAATTTACTGACAAAAAATACTGTATCCCGCTGCCTAAGCAATCACGTGCGGAATGTTCGAAAATTATACTGTCCCATTCGCGCATGCGCAGTACGCAGTTTTGCGTGTCCGTTGTATTCGGATAATTAAAATATCGATTGCAGCTGAAACTGTGCGGTAGAATAGATTAATGCCATTATTTAAGCTTTGACAGGAGTCAAAAAGAAAATCAATTTAGTAGCTATAAACGACACGCTTACCTCAAAGGCAACTTTAATCCAATGCTAATAACAATAAAGTTACAACGATATACACTTCCAGTGTCTGTTCTTAAGGTATTATGCATGACAAACACACAATCCGAAATACGTTTTGGATTCGTTCGATGCTTTAAACAAATATTTTATTGTTAAACAAACCACCACGTCCATATTGTTGTCCCAAAATGTTTCGTCACCTACATGACGTCACACAAGTACGTCATAAATTGCGTAATCAAGTGATGAAAATAAAATACGGAAAGCTGGCTTTGCCTCGGTTGACAGTATTTCCTCAAGTTGACAAATTTACTGTCACCCTGTCAGCCATGTAATATTTATATACTATCACTTACATGTCGAATGAGTTCGTACACGATCTGTACTTACATGGGATATGTGTCCATTCACCTATGTCCTTTGCTCTAACGTAAGTGTTATTCGGTCTAAAATTGCTTTATAGCTTGCTTTAATAGTCACATCATGACATGTGTTGTTTTTTCTAGAAATCGCCAAGTTGTAAACCAGTATTGATGACACCCGAAAGCCCTTGGAATTACATATCACGGTTGTAGCTTGATTCTTTTGCAAACAAAAACAAATCGAACAAATAAAATGTATATATTTTATCGAGATAAAATAAATTAATCTAAAGAAATCTCGAACAACTGGGGATTCACCATCGGCTGTTTATGTTTTTATATACAAATATTTTAATATCTCTTTTGTAAAAACGTGCACACAAAACACTTTACGCACAACAATTTAATGAACAATATAAACATACACAGTCAACAATTGCGGATGATATGTTTTGAAATATTCAAACCATAAAACAACACATGCAATACATGTACACTGTGGTGCACAACTAATTTTGTGGCTAAGTTTTATGCTTCAAGTGTGATTTCATGTTTACACTATTTATTAAGAACACTTGTATCCAATAATTTATCTACTATGTATAATATGTTAAAACAATTTTAATATATTCTTAAGAAGAGAAAACAAAATGTTAAAAAGCAAAAGTATGTTATTATCAGTACAGCCGTGTGTTAAATGGTAGTGCCTATCGCCTGAAAATCGATACTATGTAAACTAACTTATTGTATGTGCATGATATGCTCGTAGAAGATGGCCATTTGTCGACTTAAACTGAATATAAGAATAAAGTTTGCAAGTTCAAGACCGTTTTATGCTGAACATTTATTATTCACATGCAAGTTTGTACATAGTATAATTATCATTAATAAAGACCCACAATTCTTCGCCAAATGGTCATCGTGTCAATCTGTAATAAATAGGGATCAACATATAATAGTTCGTTATAATTTATCAGTCCAGAAATACCTGGTACTTATAATTAAACTCCATTAAGAATGAAAATAGATACATATACATTAACACGAACAAAGATATATAGCACGTATCTAAGGGATATGCACATTTGTTTTCAACCAGTTACTCTTTTTCAACAGTGAAATAATTAGTTTAACCGTAATTTAATGGTATTGTAAGCTCCACGTCTATCATTACTTGAAGTATAGTGTATATTTATTCACATAACATGTATTCATCACGTGCTATACCCTGTTTCCCATGAAATACAACCATTACATTTTTTTTATTACACATGTGTAATACAACATATTTAAGCGTTTTCATTGGCTTAGTTTTCGTTTATTGACCAATCGCATTTTGTAATTTTGCTGAAATGACGTTGCAACGTCAAATGACGTCAGAAAATGTAAACAACATCCGGGATGTATCATTACTAGAGTTAGAAAACACATTATTCTTTTCTATAAGGAATAATTTCCATTTATTTTTTAATACAAAAATGATAAGGTTGTTCGCTACCTCTTATCAAGGGAAGCTAACAGGTTGCTAACGTGGAGGTTCTCCGAATTTGCACACGTGACATTTTCTGGAATGCTACTTCCTTTTCCGTCGAGACGAAAATCTGTTCAGATAGACTTTAAAGCTTTCCCCTACCATTCCCGCCCAATAGATAATTAACCATGCTAGTGTCCCCATGTGTTGATTACAGTTCCATGACAAGCTATAGCCCATGAAGATCTTAAGGGAACTACTGTATCAACATAATATTATTTTTATTCTGTAGATACTGCTTTTGTCCTGTGTATTTTCAGTTATACGAGTCATTAGGATTCCGCATGTAGGCGCATGGGTTTTGCAGTAAACAAGCGACGAGCCGAGACGCATGGCAACTGCCAAAACACAGCCAACATTACATAACGGGCGTACATGAGGACTCGAATCTTCCAAGTCGATGCTTCCCAGTCGTGACCACATCCAAAACGGCGTGACAACACTTCAGTAACAGCGGAACGATAATCACTTGAAACATAGTGTAACAAACAACATTAACACTTAAATCTCCAGATATTGGAGGGCAAACCATGCGAATTTGGCTCATATATGTTCAGTGCAAACACTACTATTTGTTGTTGAATCAAGCAGGAACTCTTTAAATATTACATTTGTATTAAGCATGGTGGTTTATATATATTTTACTGTCGTGGTTTGTGTTCGTAAAATTCTGTGAGTACAGGTTGTTGAATTTCTTATAATTAAGACAGGTGTCTGCGTAATTATTTTTATAAACAAGAATTCAGTCAAATTTGTCATCAAAACTAAGAAAGGTGTCTTCGTTTATTACCTTCAAATTTCCCTTTAACGTTAGTCACCATACAGAGTACCTAATCATTATCCCAGCGAATTAAGGGGAAAAACGAGGGCATGATTGTTAAATTGTGTAATCCATTCAACATTTTTGTTGTAACAATCATTAATCTAGCTTAACATATTAACCGTTTTGCAGACTGGAATCTTAAAAACTTTGTTAACATCCACTGTTGATCACGCTTTAGATAGATAAACCTTATGAACCTTAATTCATTATTGCATCAAAACGTTTCGGATTACGTGGGGCACAAGTGAAAATGTAATTTTCTGTATAGAACAGTAGATAGAGGCAAACACTCCGGTTATGGGAATCACCCCGGCAGAAATAGTGTGGGGAAAAGGTTCACATGCTGGTTAATAGTTTTGAAAATTTTTCACCTTCTACGTGTAACATCAATAGTTTAAAAAACACGCGTGGCACAATATAACACAATCTATTTAATCAAATGTCAAACAAATTCGAACCAAAGGTACGTAATATGTTATAAAAGTTTCTGCTCTTGAGGAGCAATACTGTTTAAGTTATTTTAATATTAAAGGGCTAAATATCCGATTATGTACATAAAATTCAGATAAACAAGCTTTCATGTTGATTGATATGTTTTCATGGTTAATGCTCTCTATCAGCATTTCTTTTTAGAAAAGCGCAACATAAAGCCCGATGCACTTGCGGAAGGATGAACGCAAAAGAGAAAATATATATGTTGTCAACCTCTTTTTAAAGCGGGGGTAGATAAATTAGAACAAGGCCACGTTACCCTTTCAAGTGCATTTCAGAATATGGCTTTCATAATTCGAAGTAAGTCATGAAACGTAGTTAAAATCAAACAAGAGTCCTAGGGCTTACTTTAAACCAGAAGCAACTGAACTGTTCTGAGCATTATTTAGTGAATATCAATTTTTACGAGTTTTGTACCCGAAACCGTTTCCACTCGAAAGAGATATCACTCAAACAAATGTTCTAATTAACTATCGTGGTTGATTAGTACAAACGTACACATTTTATAGAGTAAACAGATTTTGCCTCAGCCTTGAAGAGAAGACCGACCGGGACCCTTAATGGCCACATGTTTTAACGGTCAGGAACCATCATCGAACTCAGCCGAGATAAGTTTGACTTTGAGGGAGTGCACATAGATTTGCCCTGTGGCAATGTGTTAAACAGCCCAGAACCATTTTCGAGCGCTGCCGATTTTAAATAGATTATCTGAGCAAGTTAAATGAACAGATGATAAAAATGTTACCTCAAAAATGTTAACTAGATTTCACTCGTGAAATGTAAGGACACTTGACACAATCCAGCGGCCACGTTTTCTAACAGACAGAAATCGCGTTCAATATATCCTTTTATCGAATTGTATTAGCAAGTTTCATAAATACTCGGCACCAAATGTTTTACGATGTCAATATATGGAATATTGCCTTAGTCTCTGGCGGCCATTACATGCTTAAAAAAAGATCCATCAGGAACACTATCAAACGACGCCGAGCTGTAACATTGTCAAACACAACTGCTATATAATTAGAACAAATGCTCTGATGAATGTTCATAATTATTGGGGAAGACATATTTATTATTTAGTGTTCAAAACTAAGGTAGTATTATATTTGCCAATGAATGCGGCGTCTAGAATGCTAATAAAGTTAATATTGGGGACGGACGTCGAACAACGGACAAGAGGTTATCACAAAAGATAACCATGGGAACGGTGTATTTGGATTAGTTAAGCACGGATCTATGTTTATTTCCTGTAAAGGCTAATTTCTCACATGGACGTCAGAAATAAGGCGGAGCACTAAATTGACATAAATAATGTAGATGTTTATCAAATAAGCAAACACAATAGTAAGGTTCATTCATTTGGTCATATTGAGTTGACTGTCCATATATATATTGGAAGTTGTGAAAGCACAACTACTCACCGGTGTCACAGTTCTTTCCACTTACGCCAGCTCGGCATGTGCAAATGTAACCGTTTACACCAGTGGAACAAGTACCCCCGTGCAGGCAAGGATTAGATGCACATTCGTCAATATCAAGAAAACACACTTAAAACATGTAAATACATGTACTGAAGGTGAATCATAAGTGCGTTTTTTTTCTATATTTTACTTAAAATATAAAAAGTGTCAATTAGAAAACGTAATATGACGTTGAATATGAAACAAAAGTTTTAAGCATAAGGATAACGTGACCGAAGTTTATGATTAAAAAATCATTATGAAGGAAACAATAACTACAGGAATCGCACATAATTTCCTAAAATGTATAACAAGCATCTTTATTATTTTTCACATAAACCGATGTATGTTGTTGTTTTTGATACGTCATAACGTTCATCATTAATAAATTATAAAAATTTACCAAAGTTAATCCCAGCAGGATAACCGAATGCGCCATCCTTGTAATCAATTCCGAATACAATCAGTCCGAAAACCACATGTATTTCTGTCGATGTCATCACATGGTATCTTGTAGTAATTCTGAACGTGAGGACTGTATATTTGTCAAATGGAGGCTCCACGTGAAATGTACCATTAAGTTGTATGGGTGGTGTGCCGTCTAGACGAAGCGATTGTGATGCAGAAGATAGTATTATAACGGAAATATAGTAATCGTGGTGTACATAGATCTCTGGTACAACAAAAGTATACGAGTTCATAAATTGACGAATACCGGGGATGATTGCCATGTACATTCGAACTCCTTTGTATTGAATGACGGATATCGGTTCTTGACTAGTGACGACTAAGGACGAATTCTTAGTTTTCGATTGTAACCATTGATTCCAACCCATCGTTTTGCAATTTTCAAACAACACGTCTTTTACACATACCTTGTTATTACTTTCACTACTGAAAACCATGAAAACCATGAATTGTTCGGATAGAATTGGCGGAACGATAAAATACGTTTGAAAGGCATTCGTTGGAATCATTTGTTCACAAGCCATATCACATAGACTTGTAGAGACTCTCGCACATGACGCTCCGCTTACAACAGATACGGGTTTACTTGACTGGACGAGTGTACCAGGCAGATCGGTCAACAAGGACGCTTCCTGGTAAACATCCAACCAGTTCAGGGTCTTTGATATCAACTTGCCGTTAGGAAATGATATATTTACCTCAGCCTTCGTAAACGCTGAACTCACCATGAATAGGGATGGATAGATTTGGTACGTTAGGTAGGGCGCATAACTTGAAATATGATATTCTGTTCCAAGCGATTGAACGGGCAGGCATACGTGTGTGTCTTCGCTGCCTGCAATATATTTTGTGGTAACGTAAACCGAAATATCACCTGTTGATTTAATATAAACGCCGGTGTGTCAAGTCTGAGTACCGTTAAGTTGAAGACTACTGTCGAACGTAGTTGAGAATGTTCTATCGAAAGAGTAGGTGGTATTTATTCCCAGATAGGGTACGTATACTTGAACATCACCATTTGTACTGGGGGCAATATCTAGTTTTAACACGCAGGCACGACTATAAGGTAGACCATTAGGTAGAAATCCCGTGACGAATTCCCTTCCTGTGGTGGCTGAAAATAGATAGGTAATACAATGTTTTAAACGCGACAAATCAATAAGTAAATGTTCAACCATCAATAGTGCATTAGTTACATTTGAGTGCAACAGTGCAACCCAAAATAGAAGCCAATATAGCCAAATACATATAGTCCATGCTGTACTGCCAACACCACATTGAGATTAATATTTGTACGAACAGCCTTATAAACATATAGATAAAAAATACGGCGGATCCATTTGATTATGTCAGCCTTGACTCATATATTATTATTTTATTCCTCTCTGTCTGCCAGCTGCATTCCAATAACCGCTTAATCAGTCATGTTTTTTTCACATAACAATATTCAATACAGATTTGAAAGCCATGACGAAACAGTTTATCGTAGCATCAATAGTATCAGCGATGCAAACTGGTAGTGCAAACAAATGGCGTACTAACGGTTTTTGCATGTTGATAGCGGTTATTTTTATGAAACATTTCAAACTAACCCTAAAAGGTGGATATTACCTAAACTTGTACTTATGGACAATTTAGAACCACATACGTCATTAGAATGATACAGTTGTTGAAGTACCACACATGTCGAGGGTCATAAAGTATTGTATATTTTAATACATCAAACAACAACTCGTGCAAAACATACACCTTCCGTTTAAAGAAATATTCCAAGTCTTTGCCGTTACTTTCTTAGAGAATAATGTAATATGTATGTCAATTATCGAATGATTTATCTGCGTAAGTATTTTGTTGGGAATGTGAACCAGAAGAGAGTATATGCATATCGCGCAAATACGCAAAATATTTTACAAATCTCATCAAAAATAGGTAAGGATGAAAAGATAGAACAAACCACAACATTACAATTTGAAGAGGTTTGCTACCGAAAAGCTATGAAATGCAATGATCTAGTAGCACCGACATTATAAGCAAATTGATTTAAACAGCCAAAAGAGGTGTTAACACGAAAAACAATAACACATCTTTGACATTAAAATTGTGACCTATTCATTTGAGTGGAAAGCTTGTTTACATGAGGTATTGCCACAGTAGTTTTCAATAAAAAAGGTAATTATATTTGAAGTAAACACTGACGTCCTGTTAATTAATTTAAACGAAAATACAAAGAGAAATATTAATTGTGACATTCAACGTCTAAGTATGACCGTGACATTGACAAGGTATAAAAATTAATGCGCGTCAAACACCATCTAGTCTTATTCATCAGCTGTGCTAAGCTGTGTCTAAAACCAGATGTTCTATCGACAATTTGAGTTTGATCAATAGATATTTACAACAACCTCATGCATTTTTAAGTTTTATACCAATCATAGTATTGAACTTAGATATCTGATACATCGAGGACCACATCACCTTTTATAGTATTGATATCTGCCTCATATAACGTTGCCTGATATATTTTTTATATCATGGTCAACAGGAAGTATTTATATCACTCAATGTTTGAAGTAACGTGGGATTTGCAATAAAGACAACAATGTTTATCAACATGAATCAGATTCAACACAACAAATAATTTGATACCACGGATGTACATACTTTATTCTAGTGTAAAATCATAAATCACAAAAACGTTTTTTTAATCACCACAGGCAGCACTACAGAAGGTAAATGACGTCATCAATGGGAAATAAATCTTAAATATCGATTTAGTCATTGCACTCGCAAGTGTTACACAGAAAGTCAAGACAAATGATAACTGTATGCTAATCCTCAACTATTTAAACAAACGATTTAACACGCTTATATCAATATTGACACCATCATCAAAATGTCAATTTCAATACACATCTCGAAACTGGCGTCTCCAAACTATTCGCTGAAGTGTGTTCTTCGATTGAATTTGTCGCTGCAGTCCATTCCTGATATCCAATTAAAGGCGTTTATAATCAAAGTGAGTATAATCTTCCCATTCGTAGTGCAAACAACTTTTTTCTCTCAATACGATGTTTAAAATTATTCGTGTCGTCTTTTCGAACGCCGTTGCTACATGTATGTCAACGTGTCAGCAAAATCAGCGGGAATCCGTACATTTTAAATATAAAAAATGGATTGTTTTGCAGATTTTTTGGAAAATGTGGTATGATAAACAGAAAAAGAGGTTACTGTCCCATTGTTTTGTAATATATCAGGCGAGGCTTAGAATAATATAACGGCGAGGCTTGTTATTCTCTCTCTCTATATATAGCTACGTAACTTTTTTATCTCTTGTAAAATGATAACAATAACACATCTCGCGTGAAGCTACATGCATTGCAAGTGAGCTCCAAATATATCAGTATACAATTTATATTGATCTTATCGTGTTTGTAAATGTCTGTTATTTTCTTGCGATCCATGTCTTTGCTTTAGCAGTGTGGTTAAAATAAATAAATAAATGATCTGACTTGTGCTCATCAGATGTCGTACATTAATGCATATTTTTAACAAGGTATTGACCTTTACCCTACACACATCACGAGCCGCTACACAGCGAACGCTAATGCCAAATTTAATTGAAGTATCACTGTTTGCTATGCGTTGAAAATTGCAAACACAAAATATCAATCGAGACCGTTTTAATATGCATTTACAGTTGAGGAATCATCAGTAGTATGCTGATATTGCATCAAGCGGTGTCAAGTATTATCACGACGATGGTTTAATTCGAAACTTGTATACCAACAAGTCGTGTATTAATGATTATGTATCTTTTGTTCGAACAGTTTTTACTCGATAAGAACGCCGAGAAACTTCAGTTGTATCGTTGAATCCATTACCACGCCTTGTGAACCATTTTGCCAAGGACACAAGGCAACATTATTAATTCAGATCTTGAGTGTCCAACTACTGAACATTGCCCCAATATGCTATTACTTCATTTAAATGTAAATAAATAGTATTTTAAGGACTTTCAATTAAACATACGTCTTGAAAATGACCAACAATTGAACTGGTAAACATAAATGCAAACATTTTTGTTGTAATTAGAATATGCAAAGTACGTGACTTTTGTACAATAACATTATTTATACGGGATACCTTTAAACATGTACTTGAATTCCGCTTAATAGCTCTTTATCGAGGCCTGCTAATAATTTCATGAATCACGATCTCGCAACTTAGATCATGCCAACCAATTTTGCTCGTCATACAAACAAGTTATTTCACGTACATGTATCATCACGATGCGACTTTTATGGAACATGTCGTTCAACGAAATTTCAAAAGTTGGAAGGTTTTAAAATCTGAAAATGGAATATACTTTTTTATAAATTGTAGTGTCGGTCATTAAAACAATTATGCCATTTTGTGATCATAATTCACGAAGTTAAATAGCTTTGTACTCAGTTGTTTGATTGTCTCCGTTTTTATTTGTATTTTAATCATATCACGGCTGACAGTAAACATACATTTGAAATCCATGTAACGAAATTATTTCAAAAGCGCGCAATATTCACAATTACTATTAAATAACCATATAAATGTATTTTTTATAAGAATCACTTTTATAATCATATATATTTTAACATTTGCGATTGCATATAAAGGATGACTATTTAAGTCCATATGTATTAGGCATAACTATTATAATAATATAAAAGTGAAAACAGAGTCAAACTCTTATCGAAGGAAAGGAAAGAAAATTCACAATAATCATGTATAATTGTTTACGGTGAAATACAATGTATGTTCTGCTCTGTGATTTGTTCTTCCTTAAATGTGCAAATATCAAAATAATGCACATTATTTTGCAAAACCGTTTGGTTGGTTGATTCCAATTTTAACTGACCTAATAAAAGTCATGGCAGTGTGGTAATCGTGTTCATACTGAGTCATCAAACGGGCGTTTGTCTGGTCTTAAATTTATTTTTGTTCTAAAAGTCATTTAGAACGCTTAACCCTCTAATCATGCGAGAAGCACGCGGGGTTTCTACTCCTACTTTCCTACTTTTGCCATTCTCCACACGTTATCAGTGACATATTCTAATAATTAAATCGAATTAATAGAATTAAATTGCGAAATCTCCTGTTTAAAACTGAAATAAACGTGAGCTGACATATTAAAGCTGCATTCCCTTCTTTCGAAATCTTGCTTTGGAAGTAGTATATTCGCATAACGTTTTCCGATCTCAGGCGTTTATTTGACTCCGCCATTATACTGCATTCTTCTTGTTCTACCTAAATGATTTTGGCGTTATTGAGTACGTACGCTCTAATATTTCCATTTTAAAGGCAAGAAAACATGTAAACAATATGTCCCACATATGTCTATAAAATGCATTTCTATCAAACCTATAACATAGCAACAATCGCAATATCTTATCGACCTCAAATTGCGTGATTGTTTTTTGAAAAATACTCAAAACAAACTTGATAGAAGCGTTTTCTAACCGACAGGGTGCAGAATAGACGATTATAGAAATCGAAAGGCAAAAGTTTACGCTTCGTTAAAAAAAATCACTTGATTGTCTGATGGTCTGGTTTTATACTGGCAGCTGAAAGTGTGTAATGCACAACATTTTTATTTAAATTAGAACACGTTCTAATGAGAGTGATTTCTTTCCTTAAGGTTTATTGGTGCAAGGCGTAACCACATCGCACGCAATAAATTATTGCAATTTTTCGTTCGCGTTAAATATTGGGGATGCAAGATTTTGACATATTTTCAAATCTTTAATTAGAGAATGTCTCGGCGTTTTTCATTGCATACATTCATGTTTTAGTTCACCATGTTATTCTTAAGCTTTTTCAAGAAAATATGTTTGCCAGTGGTATGGTTCTTTTCACAGGCATTTATTTTAAGACCATAAGCATGGTCATGAAAGGTTAAGGTCGGTATCTTGTTTAGTGTTTACGTTATTTTTTCAAGTTATCAAAATTTGAATCAAATTTCTTAACTTCAAAAAAGGATAATAATTAAGCAAATATGTAAGCCACAGCAAAGGCATGTATGTTAGGATTTTTATCAAGACCTGAAAGTTTAACGTTTGTATCCTAATAGCTTTTTATGTTTATCCAATACAAATATTCTGTAATAATTTAGCCAGAGTTATGGGACATGTATCCTATTACTATTTACAAGGCCTGAAAGTCTGCGGCTTTTATCTTGAGCGATTTTAGATAAACATCCATTTCTAAAAAACTTTAACCAAATTTTCTAAGTTCAAACGGGGTAATAATTTTGTAATTATGTAAGCTAGAGTTATTGGACTTGTTACAGGCATGTCTTTTTTTAACAATGCCTGCAAGTTAAGAGCTTAAATCTTGAGCGGTTTTAGAGTATTCATTTCTAAAATCTAGAGCATCGCTTGTGGGTGCAGACCGCTGATCTGTGTTTGTTTCAGTCAGGGAGAAGTGGACCTAAACAAACCAATTAATCAATAGTTAATATTTTCTAAGTACACAAAAGGCCCAGAAGTAATACAAAAAGTAAGCAAGAGTTATGTTACTTGTATTACAAGTCAACTCATGATAGTAAGTGTTGCAAGTTTAAAAGACACAGCTTTGATACATTTGGAAAAAATGTGGATCTAAACAAAACAAAAACATTACCACGATTTCATATTTTATAAGTCCAAAAAAGGCCCACAACTGTTACACAATTTTAGCCAGATTTGTGGTACTTGTACTACATAGTCAGTTACTTGCTGACGGTAGGCAAGTGTTCCAAGTTTGAAAGCAATAGCTTAAATACTTATGGAAAAAAAATGGACCTACACAAACAAACTTACCCGGACGCCTCACAGGTAACGACATAAGCTCACAGACGTGGACGCCGGGACGAGTGC